>NC_135436.1:4255000-4482500 GCF_051991255.1 Vanacampus margaritifer | reverse complement strand
GCAAAATGGCTGTCCGCCATGGCATCTCTTGTTGACGGACCTTCTGTCAATATTGACGGAATGCCCACTTTTTTTCAAACCTAACCAGAATGTCAGGCTCGTATGGAACTCCATGCGTAAGGCATTGCAAATGTGAAGGATTATCGATTGCTTTGAATTCATTTAAAAAAAGGAATTCAAATAATTCTGGTAAAAGCTACTTTTAGCACTATCCTGCGACCGTGGAGGTCTGTTTAGTCCGCAGAGGCGGTGCGGGGGTGGGTCCGTACCTACTGACGTCATATAGAGTGAGCACCCGTTTGTTTTCTCGAGTTGGGAGGGGCTGGTGCTTGGAGAGCAGAATGACCTAAAATTTCTCATAGAGGGGCGAATGGAGGAAAACACCACTTCGGTGATGTTTTTGGTGAGGAGTTCCAAAAAGCTGAGTTTTCACATTACTGTACCTTTAATAAAATGTTGTGGTTTACAGTCTCAAAAATAGGCACTTAGATCCAAAAAGACTATGATGGAGAGCATGCCCATGTCTATGTTTATTCTATTGTCTTTTAAAACATTGATCAGGGCCGTCTCAGTACAGTGATGCATCCTAAATCCAAATTGAAAGGTTTCATTTAAATCATGATTTCTTATAAAATCATTTAACTGGTTTAAAACCACTTTCTCTAAAACCTTGCTTAAAAATGGCAAGTTGGACACTGGTCTATAATTGTTAAGAACTTCTGTTTAAGAATGTTTTTCTTCAAAGCAAGTTTAACAGTAGCTGTCTTAAAGCAACACTAAGGAACTCTCATTTTATGTTGATTATGGTGGTGCCATGTGGACAAAAGCGGTAATGTTATGTCTGAAGAAAGACCACATTTCCCATGAAGACAAGCACATTGCGTTGTTTTTTTTAGCTCACACCAGCAAGTGAAATCCGGGACTGTCCTTTTATCCAGGTAGTTTCCCTTTTTCTTTGTTTTGCTTTCGTCTACTCAGACAAAACTTTTCAGTTGTTTTGCGATCTTATGCCAGTAAAGCAGTAATCGTGCGTCAAAATCCAAATTGACTTCCGTCTTTGTAACGAATGGGGAAAAGGGGAAGTGATGTATGCCATAAAGCAGTCAGCACATTTGTAGTTTTTTTTTTTTGTGTGGCAGTGTTCCTAACTTCCTCCTCAAAGTTGCTTAGTACCAGTAAAAATGATACAGACTCCCTCAGGCCATGGCAAAGGTACCATTCCACTAATTTTAAGTCGATGTTTCATCAGAAGAGTTGAAAAGTTCCTTTGTGCTTTTTTAAGAGCGTTTGGAAAAACTCCTGTCTGAAGAGAATAATTTAAAATATCTGTAGTTAAAAATTCACAAAAAAAAATGGTGTTGGAATTGGGTCTAAGGAACAGGTGACTGGTTTTAGTTGGAAATCTTCTCCAGGCCTTTAGCATCAACCAGGGCAAAGCATTCTCGTGTTACCTCACTTAAAAACAAAGGTTCAGCATCATTAAGAGTAACTAATTGTAAGGGGTTCAAAGCTGACGTTATAGTTTTTATTTTACTGCTAAATTTGGCCAGAAATTCCCCACACCTTGAATAAAATGGGGGATAAAATGCTGTCAGAAACTGTTGAAAAAGGGTTTGTTAGTTTATCAAATAGGTGAAAAGAGTAATTTGGGGTTAATGTAATTTGTATTAGTGAGTTGAGAAATATAATCCTGTCTTGCTGCTTTAATAGCTTGATCGTACTATGCAAGTTGTTCTTTAAAAAATTGTTAATTAATTAAAATTTTGTTTTTGCACCATTTTCTTTAGCAGCTTGACATTTACATTTTAGTGCCTTGATGTTTTTGGTTCTCTAAATTGGGATAGGGTTTGTTGTGATTTTCCTTATGGTTACAGGTGCCACTTAATCGAGTGATGTTTCTAATTTAGTGTTAAAACCAGTGGCGAGCGGTGGTGACCTTTTAGAATGGGCCTGCTGGAGTGACACTATTGTGAACACACGCTCATGCACGAGCTGAAAATGTTTGGGGTATTTTTATTATTACTGTAAATATTGAATATTATTTAATTATTATTTTATTATAATAGGGAAGGATGTGCAGCAGGTTAGGGTAATAAAGGATAAGGATGGAAATGTGTTGACAGACGCCAGTAGTGTGATAGGAAGATGGAAAGAGTACTTTGAAGAGTTGATAAATGAGGAAAATGAGAGAAAACGAAGAATAGTAGAGATGACTGTTGTGGACCAGGAAGTAGCAAAGTTTAGTAAGGATGAAGTGAGAAGGGCATTGAAGAGGATGAAGAGTGGAAAGGCACTCTGTCCTGATGATATACCTGTGGAGATATGGAAGAGGTGGCAGTAGCATTTCTGACTGGGTTGTTCAACAGGATGTTAGATATGGAGAAAGATTCCTGAGGAATGGAGGAGAAGTGTGCTGGGTGCCCAACCTTAAGAACAAGGGAGACATGCAGAGTTGTGGCAACTACATAGGAATAAAGCTGATGAGCCACACAATGAAGCTATGGTGTAAGGCAGAGGTGGGCATCGAGGGCCGGAGTCCTGCAGGTTTTGCATGTTGCCCTTCTCCAACACAGCTGATATATGATCAGCTCATCAGCAAGCTCTAAATAAACCTGATAACGATCCTGTTGATTGGAATCAGCTTGTGTTGGAAGTGAGAAACCTCAAAAACCTGCAGGACTCCGGCCCTCGAGGACCGAGATTGCCCACCTCTGGTGTAAGGAGTAGTTGTAGCTAGACTGAGGGCAGAGGTGAACATTTTGAGCAGCAGTATGGTTTCATGCCAAAAAAAAGAGTACCACAGACTTAGTATTTGAGGATGTTGATAGAGAAGGTATAGTGTCTTTGTAGATCTAACGAAAGCTTATGACAGGGTGCCCAGAGAGGAACTGTGGTTTTGTATGAGGAAATCTGGAGTGGCAGAGAAGTATGTTCAAGTGGTGCAGGACATGTATGAGGACTGTAAGACAGTGGTGAGGTGTGCTGTAGGTTTGACGGAGGAGTTCAAAGTGGAAGTGTAACTACATCAGGGATCATCTCTGAGCCCCATTCTTGTTCGCTTTGGTAATGGACAGGATGACATGGATGTTTGGTCAGGAGAGTGTGCCACTGAGGAAAAGACAGGAGGCAGAGCTGGAGGTGGCAGAGATAAAGATGCTGAGGTTCTCTTTGGGAGTGGCCAGGATGGATAGGATCAGGAATAAGTACATCAAAAGGAACAGCACATGTTAGAGGCTTTGGAGATAAAGTCAGAGAGGCCAGACTGAGATGGTTTGGGCATGTCCAGAGGAGAGATAGTGAGTATATTGGCAGAAGGATGCTGAGTTTCCAAATGCCAGGCAGGAGGTCTAGAGGAAGACCAAAGAGGAGTTTATAGATGTAGTTAGAGGACATGAAGGTAGTTGGTGTGAGAGCAGATGATGCAGAGGACAGGGTTAGATGGAGGCAACTGATTCGCTGTGGCGACCCCTGAAGGGAAAAGTGAAAAGGAAAAGAAGATTTAAATATTATTTTATGCCACAGTGTAGGTATAAAATTAAAGTGGAAATATTCTAGACTGACGCAGGTTGATTCGCACACACTGTAATGTAACCAGCTCCGTGGTGAGTGAAATGACACAATCACATGCCCACAAATTTGCTAATACGTTGGAATTGACAGTATTCGGAACTGGCTTGTGGCTCAACCCGGGTGAGGAAAAAATGCTTCACCACAAGCAATTTCAACCAACAATCAACAGTTTGCTAACCTGTGAGACAGCCAGCAAGCCATTTATGTTTCTCATGCGTCCTGGCTTGAAAGTGACGGACGAAATTCTTCCGTTTTCGTGATGACCACAAATTATATTCTTCTTTTCCTCAAAAGTTCTCCGGGAAAACGGCACTCATTGTGACTCGCCGATGAACTGAACCATTGACTGTTTAACGCAGAACAAGTCAAGTAAGCCAATTATGTGCATGCCTATTGTCAGATAAGCTGCTTTACTGCCAGCTTTTTTTGCTGTTCAAAAAGGAACACATAAAGAAACAACCACTCGAAACTACCAACTAAATATCTCAATGCGCATGCGCAGAACAAGCTGCCGGCTTTTTAGCTCTCCGCGAGGAAAACAGTACAAATTACACAGGAATTTAAGACCAACAAAGTAGAACTAAGGTATTGTATATTAGAGGACACTGACAGATAAATATTTTCAATTATTATATTGAAGGGCTTGTGCATGCACTGCATTAATAGCTTATTATGACCGCTCGCCACTGGTTAAAACCATCAACAATAAAATCACGAGAAGAAGGTAAAATGTCTGGCGAAATGCCATGTAAAAGTCGATAAAATTGGCAGACACTTCAGCAGTGAGATGGCGCCTCCTCCTGCGTGCCGAGATAATGCCCCATTTCTGTTTAAAACAATTAATGGTAAAAAATATACAAAAAATATCTGAAATGGTTAAATCTAAGAAAGAAGTAATGTGTTTTGACAGGCCTAAAGCGATAACGAGGTCAAGGGTATGGCCTTTTAAATGGGTGGGTTGTGAAATATCCATCCATCCATCCATTTTCTTAACCGCTTTTCCTCACAAGAGTCGCAGGGGGCGCTGGAGCCTATCCCAGCTGGCTTCGGGCAGTAAGCGGGGTACACCCTAAACTGGTTGCCAGCCAATCGCAGGGCACACAGAGATGAACAACCATCCACTCTCACAATCCCACCTATGGACAACTTGGAGAGTTCAATTAACCTGACATGCATTTCTTTGGAATGTGGGAGGAAACCGGAGTACCTAGAGAAAACCCACGCAAGCACGGGGAGAACATGCAAATTCCACCAAGGAAAGCCGTTGTCCTCTGCATTGGGAGGCCGACGTGCTAACCAGTCACTCAATTCATACAGTCAAGAACATTTTTTTTTTTTAAATCGCCTTCAAAGGAGTCTGATTGATTGTCAATACGTAAGTTAAAATCACCTAAAATTATTATTTGATTATGTTTAATATGGATGATGGAAAGGAGCTGTGAGAAATCAGAGATAAATGATGAATTATATTTAGGGGGCCTGTAAACACACACAAAATATTGAACTGCTAAGAACCGAAGAGTGATACTCAAAGGTTGAATAAAAAACAGAAACAGTTTTATTAAAATTCAGTGTTGAGGATGAAATAGCTGCCTCCCTTTCTGTCTGGTCTATTTGTGAATGAAAAGTTGTAGTAGGGATGCTTCTAAAAGAACAGATGGCCAGATCAGGAGGCAGCCATTTTGCCACTTGCTGTCGAGTAAAAATGACATCACAGTTGCTCAGGTCTCAGGTAACAACCAATCACAGTTCAGCTTCAGAAAACAGGCGAACTGTGATTGGTCTTTGCCTGAGCCCTGGGCAACTGTTAAATGGCAGCCCACTGAGATGGATAAAAACGGATGGGTTTTGCTGCATAATTCATATTGCACAAATGTAATATTAATCACAATGTCATGTTTAGACTAGTGAGTTAACATTAAATATTATTGTTAACAAATGATTATGGTTGACTTGTCCTTTCAGGAAAATGTTATACTGGGCTATTTTAGTGTTTCTGTAAAATTATCTGTCATTGTTTTAATCAAAATTATTTATTCCGTACTTTTTGGTATAGGTATCATTGCCGAACTAAAGAGTTCGGTACTCGTACTGGTATCGGTCTGAAAAAAGTGGTATCAAACATCCCTAGTTAAATCCCACAACAATGTTTTTTAGTCTTAATGCAAAGTTATGTGAATGTTGTCACATGGCTTTGAACCATTCGTGCCATTTCTTAGTACATTTGCTCAAGTACTTTAGTTGAAATTAATTGTTGCCCTCACATGATTTTTAACCACACTATTATTCACAGCTGATAAATAAATCAATGTATGTAATGTTTCCAGTTCCTAAAATAGCAAAGCATAACATTTCTATCACCATGTTACATAGTTTCTAACAGGCTCTTCCCCTGAAAAGCTGTCTTTATAAGTATCGTCTTCAAGTCACATCTTGTTATATTTAAAATCCCATTGTGAAGCAGGATCATAAAATACTGACCTTAACTATTTTTTATGAGTGGCAAGATTTAATGATCCAAATAGCATTTTGTGGCATATTCAAAATCATGATGTTGTTTGGTGACAGCTGTTTCTTGTCTTTATATAGGTCCAGGACATGTGTTTCAGCCAGGACAGTCGTTGGGTGGCAATCAGCACCCTTCGCGGTACTACCCATGTATTTCCAATTAACCCCTACGGCGGTGCACCCTGTTCCCGCACGCATATGTCTCCACGGGTTGTCAACCGGATGTCACGCTTCCAGAAGAGTGCTGGCCTGGGGGAAATTGAACAGGAGCTGAACAGAGTGACTTCATGCGGAGGTTTAGGCGGAGGGAGCATTGGAGGAAGTGTCTCTGTCCTGGGCGGAGGAGGAGCCATTGGGGGTCGCTGTAGCCCCATACCTGGTCTTTCCAGTAGCCCATCTGGGTCTCCACATCATGGTGAGAAGCTCAGATGGATGGGGGATTGTGGGGGGTTGTGGATGTGTGTGTCAGTTTCCACGGTTTGGTCTTTTTGTTGTTGTCCTTTTTAGGGTTGGAATGCCACTACCTTCTTGTCATTTTTTTTTTCAAACTCTGTGACCCGTCGTGTTCATATGTAAATAGATACACACAAACAAAGGACATTTTTGTCTGATAGACTGCTTGACATCAGATATACTTTTTAATGGGAATAATCCGTTTTCTTTGGCGATAGTTTCCACAAATGTGCCTTAGATTGAATGCCAAACAATGACATCTGTGATTATTTCACGTTCTATAATTCAGTTTAAAATCAATGTTTGATACAAATATGTCATGACGATTCAAAATATAATTTATTTGACCACAGCGTTTTATCCAATCTTCAGAATTTCCCTTTATCTTATGAATTCTCAAAAGCATAAAATAACAGTGTATTTATTCATTGTGGATTTTTTTTGTCTGTGTGGCTGTGAAGACACTTAACTCAATTCTTAAAGAAGAAGAATAATCTTCTTAAAGAAGATAATACAGAGACATAAAGATACGTTTATTTTGGCTGTGCTGAGATGAGAGCAGGGCTTTAAGGGATAATGATCATAAATTACACTTACCTTTCAAAGGACCATTTGTCAACAATTTGTCCTCGGGATATCTTTCACAGCACTAACTGGTGTGAACCTGTGTGTGCTTGTGAATGTTTGTGTAAAGAACCAAGGACAATTCTTCATGGAGAAATGTGCATTTATTTTTACAATTTGTTAAGTCTGCAGAACATTGAACAAATGTTATTGTGTCTTAATAAAGTCAATACAATTTATTACACAAGTAAGTTGCTTCCCATTTCTGTAGGGATAGATCGGCCTGGCTGATTATCGGCGCTGATATTGGGCATTTTGATGAATATCGGTATCGTCCTTTTTTCAAAATCTGATGACCGATAAAAGGTGAATCTAAAACCATTTTAATCACAGGGTTAGGGTTTTGTTTTTGTTCGACATTAAAACAAAGAAATGTGAATGTTAAAGATTTCAGGTGTTTTTAAATTTTTGGGAAAAAAAACAGAGCTATGGTATTTACTTCTTTAAGTTTTTATTTAACTTTTTAAGATGTACTGATAACCTTGGGAGCTCCCTAAACATTTTTTTTTTTAAATTTTAAATGCAGTATATTGTCTAAGATTTAAAGAAAAAAAACGTTTACATTTTAAAAAGCCTGAAAATTGCTCAATAAGCATTAATTAATTAATTAATTAGCTTTAAGACATAACAAAGTCAAGATTGGCATTTGTATTTTTAAAAATATTGACGCCAGTATATTTTTCCTTCCTATCGGCTTCAAATATTGGTTATCAGCCTCCTTGACTACTAATAATCAGCATCGGAATCAGCCCTGAAAAAAACATATTGTTCTATCTCTACATTTCTGTTTCTATGCGTGTTGCCTTTTTTTCCTGAATTAGCCTCTTTTTCACAAATAATATTGTAAAAGCTACCAGAACTTTTTGAAGTGTTTGACAAAATTGCATATTTATTGTTGACCTTTTTGGGTGAGGAATCTTTTCTGAGGCTGGCAGATCTCAGCCTGTGAGGCAAATGAAGCCTGACCATCAGGCCGCAACAGCTGGACTGTGATTGTTGTGAGCCAAGACATCGTTGGTTTTTGGGAAGCAACTCTAAAAGTACACAGTCTCAAATCTACAAGCCCGGGCTGCCATATTGCCTAAAAATAGAAGTAGCAGTTGGTGTACAGTGTAGATTTCTCCCTTGTTCCCATTGCCATTCCAGTTGAATTCCGATATATGTGTCCTATGTTGGAGAACACAGTCTGCCTGGGAACAGCTTTTAGATATTACAACATATTTGCTTGTTTTCCGGGTCTGATCACAATATCTGTCCAAGCATTGTAGCTAGAAAGAAAGGGTTTACAACGTGTGGTGGGATTGTTAGTCATTTGCTGATAAAATGACACATCCCCTCTGCTATTAGAGTCTGACAGCTTGCTTATTTAGCTATGAATTTTTGCTTGATCTTGCCTTCATCATCAGCCAGTCGTTTCTCTTTGTCTGTGATCCTCATGTGGCAAAAACACGGTCTCATACAGTAGTTAATTTTGCTGCCAAAGAAACATTACCTGATACTCTTGAAGTTTTCCATGACAACATTTGCTTCTACACTTAATGGACACAAGTTCATTGCAGAGATGTAAAACATACAAAAAAAATGTGAGCCATCATGACTATGGGCAATTTATACTAATATGTTATAATGTTATCTGTTATCTGAAGACAAAATTAACAAAAAAAGTTAGTCAATATTGATAAAGGGATTATCTTAATGTGCAAATTCACATTTCTTAATGTTTTTTTCAATAAAGAAACTGAAACTAATTATTAGGGGTGGGAGATATGGTCATGAACAAAATCTCAACAACAAAAAAATTCCCAGTCATTCTGGACGATTACCTTAATCGTTTTAATTGATTTTAATCAAAATAATTAACCCAACAGGCATTTATTTCAAGAAACTTTGACTCATTGAAAAATAAATAGTATGCAAAATGTTAAGACAACAATAATGTATACTGATTTTAAATCTGTTTTAATGTAAACTTAACATTCATAGCGTGTGCCAAAAAAAACCAAACAACTATTTATAGCTTGTGCATATCTTGCTTAAAGGCCACAATCAATAACTAGTTAGTAACTATTGTATACATGTCTTGTAAAACACCCATCCAGCATCCTTCCACCTGTGCAAAATTACTCAAAATAACATTTGGTTATAACAGAACTACAACACCATTTAGTAATCCAGAATCAGACAGTATTTATTCATGTATGCACATTTTTATTTCACGATTTGGCTGATCTTCATAATGTAGATTTTTAAAATGACAAATTAATCAAAGTAATTTGATTTATTGCCTAGCCCTAAAACTAATACAAAACAATGTTGCTGTTTTAGAGATATGAAAACATACTGAAATAAAAGCATGCAAAAAATAAAATGAATTAATCTTTGCATAGTAGCATTTTATGGTTGTTCTTTTATTATCCAGCAAACTGTATTTTGTGGTTTATCTTGTAAATAATTGCCAGAAATCCTTACTATTTACTTATCAGCATTAGTTAGTTAGGCTTTTGAACAGGCTAAAGAAACACTACATTGTTTTGAAATTGACACGGATATTTTTCCTGATAAAACGATGTCTTAACGTGTAACTTCACAAAAGTATACAAGCAAAACATTTTGCTCACATGGACGAAGGAAGGGCATATTCAACACTTGGCCATTTAAACTGTGTCAGACTCAGAGAATCTCCCTATTCTCTGCTGGCCAATGTGCACACTGCTCTTTAAAAGATTCGAGCTTTGGCTTGTTAGATGTGTCATTGCTTCATTATGCAATGCTGAATTTGTCATGTTTAGTTTCTGTTTTCCTTGTGTGTCTTCCTTGTTCTGTCATGTTTAGTTTCTGTTTTCCTTGTGTGTCTTCTTTGTCTTGTTAATTGTGATCCTGCCCTTCCTCGTGTTATCCAATCAGTGCCCTCAGCCACTTGTGTCTTGCCCAGGTGTGTCATTAGTGTTTGTGTATTTAGTCTGCTGTCTCCCCTCTGTCTGTGTTGGTTCATTGTTTTTCCCCACGTCATGCTGCTCGTTTTTGGTTTCATAGAAATTAAAACCTTTTTTTGATTGGGCCTCTGCCTCCTCGCCTTGTCTTCCCGCATTTGGGTCCCCAAGCTTCCCTGCCTTGACAGAATTATGTTTAAATTGTGTTGTGCAAGGTTTTGATTTTGAGTCTCGTACAGCACTCTTACTCATCTGCAAACTCATAAAGGAAGAAAGCCGTTCCCATACATTATCTGTAGGCAAAATTAATGCCAGTTTATAACCAACTAAGATACAGTTAGACTCAAAATGATCTTATTTGGTCATACATCTCTAAATTTCGGAGGAAGATTGCATACCGTTTGATGCTTTGACTCCACCAGACTAATTACATTTCATAGTTGCTGAGCTGCACGCCCAGTACACTTCCAGATTTTTTTGACAGCTTGATTTTAAAGTAATATAATTAAACATAGTTTTTATTTTATTTTATTTTTTATGTTGCCATATGATCTCATTCTGCATTTATTTACATTTGGTTTTATGACAAATTTTAAACATTCCATGGTTATTAATTTGTCAGTGGACATACAATAATCTTTGTGTAAATAAATTAGTATTCATGTAATTGTTTTTATTGATTAAAATTTGTGCTGTGATTAATAGTTTGCCAATCTAAAAAACAAATAAATGTTTAAGTGGCTATAGGTTTCCTACCAGAGATGTCTCTGCGTGGCAATGTTTAGTCACAATTCCCTCAGTTTGGATGGGAGTTGATTTGGCTTACTCGGCTCATATAAGAACACATACTGTATAAACGCTAGTTCTTCTCAGTGTTTATCTTGGTATAGATATAACATCAAAGAGAAGAGCTGGGGAATTTCTCAGGCTTAGATATTTTTTTTAATAATCACATCCTTCAATTGTCACCATTTTAATAAGTGTAATTAATTAAAATATAGTATAATTGTAATTATACCCGGTATAGGAACCTGAAGGACATGAGGAAGCCAGACGTAACACCACCGTAACGTCACCGTATCATGATCCTTATAGTAGACTTGATGGCAACATGGCCAAACACAAACTGCAGTATATACTTGCCATTCCCCGGAAAAAAAGGCCGGCGAGAAAGTGTAGCGTCTGCACGCGAAGGGGCAATCGCAGTGAAACTAATCTGTTGTGCAAATCCTGCTGCGTCTCCTTGCACGCAGGGGAGTGTTACACAAAAAGAAAAACTGTAGTTAAAACATCCACACAGTTGTAAATAGTACCACAGTTGCACACATTTGTAAATAGTTTGCCAAATTGTTGGGTCAAATTGTTACACTGTTGAATGTAAATAAACGTATTTTGCTATCAAAAAACACTTTTTCATTGTTGGTGGTAGTGTTTTACAGAAGTAAAGCACTGTTTAGGTGTTTGTGGCATCATTCATGGAAAAAAAAGGTGTCAAATTCACTAGAGTGCATGAAATAATATCGTTTCACAAAAAGCTTGATTTCTCCGGGGGGTTTTTTTTCAAAACAGAGCATTTGGGTGAAACTAACCATTTTCTATTGTTGATTACTGAAAAACGGAATAAGGTAGAAACAAACTTTTTTTTCTGAGGAAAGATGAGAGTTCAATCTTTCATTTGGTAGTATGTGTGTTTCCATAGTCCAAACACAAAATTTTCTGTGGACCTTGAAAGATCTGTCAAAATGCTTAAATCAGCTGGCACCCACAGCATCCCTTTTCTGAAAACGCTTGGCAGTCAAAGAGTAAAGGATGTCAAAATTATTGCGTTAATATCTTGTAACAAAAAAACGATTTGAACCGGAAATCCGGTTTTGATTTGAACAATGCGAGTGCACTGACACACGGACTAATGAATCGGTCTAAAAATAGTTTAAACCGGCCACAGTTCAATTCCCAGTACATGCTACCATCCTAATCGGTATGCTAGACCTTAATTCTAAGCCACTGCCTTTGTTATAAAAATGAATGCGATGAATCAGGAATGGCATCCTGTGCAAAAACATGTACTGATGTAACACTGTAGCGACAGCTGACAAGCCATACCCCTAACACTTAACTTATTCAACCCCAAAAACTTAGATATACATTTTTAACACTTTGTTCTTCACTCCAAAAAACGTATTTATACTTTCTTTCTTTTTTATGCTAGAGGATACATAATTCTTTGATGCCGCTTCTGACCTGAATAAGTCACTTAAAGCAATGGTAGTTATTTCAAAAAAGGCCAGCAGGTGGCAGCAGAGAACAATAAATCAACCAGGGCCATGTTGCAACTAGCTCTTTTTGCCAGTGTTTTCAACAGGTTTGTGTATAATTATGAAATTTAGCTATAATCTAATGGTGATTGCTGCAAAATGGAAACAGATACAAATATACTTTTTTTCCTGATGAAAGAATAGACTCTAATTTTTCTTTTGGTAGGTTCCATGTTTTTATAGTAATAGAACACAATATTCTGTGGACCTTGCAAAATCAGTCAAAATCCAGTAAAACAGCCAAAGGGGGTTGCTTCAGTGAAAAAGGCTGTGAATTAGTTAATATGTAAAAATCTAACTGACTGCAGTGTCCACTTTCCACCAAGAGAGGCCGCTAATACACTGTGAAAAGGTAATGTGGTTGAGAAATCGTAGGGACCGATTGTGCCCTGGACATTACTATGTGTATAGTGTACAATAGGAGTGTGATGATAAATCAATATCGCGATAACTCGTGATACTTTGCCTCCCGACGCCTAAGCAAGTATCGAGATATTTTTAGTTAATATACAGCCCCTATAACGGCTCCATTGTTCATTACTTATTGAGTAATTACTTGGCAGGCCGTTAGGGGGAGCACCTCATAAGAGTGGCGGGGAAATGTATGTCTTCAGGCGAAGAAGCCTCATGAGCTTACTTTTACTTGTGTAAGACATTTATTATCTGTCCAGCAACTGACTCAGTTTTGCGTACGTAACATATTAAAACATATTTTATGGTTCAACTTTTTGAAGCACACAATTTCTGAGGAATATTAATATTGATTTAACTGGATTTAATATTTAAGTAATTTTATTTATTTACTTTTGCAATGGTACACAAAAAATATGTCAGTTTATAAAAATGAAACAATTCACTATGTATGTTAATTACTGTATATGTTGCATGGCAATAGTGTTTAAGAAAGACACAAATTTGTTCAGAAAAAGTGATCTCTGTTTAGAAGACATTTGTTTAGTGTATTTGTTTAAAAAAAAAAATACACTTAAGTACTCACTGCGAAGAATACACCAGTTTTAATATTTTGTTTCAGTGATGGTACAAAAATAAACAATTTTCTCATTGGAAAAAAACATCAATTTATGTCTTGAGTAATTTTCTCGTATATTATCATAGATTTATTACCTGACCAATATATCGAAAATCACAGTATCGTCATATCGTGAGATAATCGTTATCGTGAGCCTTGTATCGCGTATCGTATCGTGAGGTACCTAGAGGTTCCTTCCCCTAGTATGCTAGAAGGCTGCCGGCAATACCTCAGGGCAAAATAATATTTGTCGACCATTTTTTGCGGTCGTTTTTCGACTTTTTTCCCCAGCCCCACATAGGTTGCCTGGAATAGGAGACCCATTATATTGTTTTGAATCTTCGGTCATTGTTTTGATTGATTGTATTTGACCCTCATCTATACATTCTTGTCTAGGAATGTCCACTACTAAAGCCCAAAAAAAAAATTGTGATGTTTTTTTTGTTTTTATGTCTTTTTCTCAGCCAAGTTAAGCAGCCAAGAATTGTACAACAACTTCACCAACAACAGCATGGCAAATCCGCGGTTGTCTCCTTTGCCCAACCTCACCGTTGTGCTGCCTCTGGCTCAGATCAAACAACCCATGACCCTCGGCACTATCACTAAACGCACTAGGTATGTTACCCACACACATGCACGCACATACACATGCACGCACACACACACACACACACACACACACACACACACACACACACACACACACGCACACACACACACACAAGCACAGGAGAGCGAGGCAAGCTTACTTGGACCTTTGAATGGCAAATTTATTTAGAATAAGAACGAAGACGGGACTATTAACAAGAATGCAGTGATTTGTACCTTGTGTAAAATAATTTTCCGTAATGTCCTAGAATTCAAATTCGTTATTTGGGGACCTTTAGCAGATATCAGATTAAAATGGAATAATTAAATTAACTAATTACAAATCATGTAATTAATTAGATTTTTTTTAATCTCCTGATAGCACTACTTGTAATAGATAGTTTAATGTTGTAAAGGACTTGAATGATATAACTTATGTACACCAAACAAAAGGGAGGTAACTCGTGCATGGATCGAGTAGATAACATTTTACACCAATATTAATGGAAGCATTTGGGCCCAGCAAACAGAATGGATGGGACAGCATATATATATATATATATATATATATATATATATATATATATATATATGCTACGGCGGCTGGCACGCTTGATTGTGTTCACCCACAATGTTTTCTGGAAGTATTGCTGAGTCCTTTCTGTGATTTCCCTGACAGTAAGCATTCCTGTTTGCGGTTCAGTGCCGTTTAAGGGCCCGAAGATCATGGGCATCCAGTATGATTTTTCGGCCTTGACCCTTACACACAGAGATTGTTCCAGATTCTCTGAATCTTTAGATAATGTTATACACTGTAGATGATGACGACTTCAATCTTTTTGCAATTCTTTGCTGGTAAACACCTTTTTGATATTTCTCCACTATATTTCTGCGCAACATTGTAGGAATTAGTGATTCTCTACCCATCTTCGCTTCTGAGAGACACTGCCATTCCGAGAAGCTCTTTTTATACTCCAAGTTGCCAATAGACCTCATTAGTGGTAACTGGTCTTCCAGCTGTTTTTTTTTATAAGTGCAATTGACTTAGTCACTTTTTGCTACCTGTCCCAACTTTTTTTTAGATTTGTTGGCACCATGAAATTTACAATCAACATATTTTGCCCTTAAAATTATACATTTTCTCAGTTTAAACTTTTGACCTGTCATCTATGTTCTATTCTGAACAAAATATTGAAATTTGGCACATCCACATAATTGCATTCAGTTTTTATTCACAATTTGTAGTGTCACAACTTTTTGGGGATTGGGTTTGTGTATATAATTATGAAATAGCATCTTATGTAAAGGGTTTGAGTTTAAAATATCTCATTTCATTAAGTAGAAGAAATGTGCAGGGACAAGCTATTGTTCGTATTTTTACAATGTTTCAGCTATGACAATGGCCCAGGTAAAAAGGAAATACATTCTGGACATAAAGCAACAGTCCAAAGGTAGGATTCAAATCTTCAAATGAAAATTGTGACTTCATTGTGTTAAGTTTTTGTGAAAGTGAGCAACACTAGATTTACTAGCTTGACCGCACCGGAGTGAGAGCTATAATTGTACATTGTGGCGGCTGTGGCTCAAAGTGTAGAGACGGTCGTTCAGTAACCAGAAGGTCGGCTGTTCGATCCCGGCTCTCTCCAAGTCATGTGTTGACGTGTCTTTGGGCAAGGCACTTCACACACATTACCTCCAGTGCTACTCACACTGGTGTATGGAAGGTGTAAATGTTTGGTGGTAGTCGTAGGCTCACACTGGCAGCCATGCTTCCGTCAGCCTGCCCCAGGGCAACTGTGGCTACTTAAGTATTTTACCACCACCGGAGTGTGAATGACGGTCGTTCAGCAACCAGAAGGTCGGCTGTTTGATCCCGGCTCTCCACAAGTCATGTGTCGTCGTGTCTTTGGGTAAAGCACTTCACACACATTACCTCCAGTGCTACTCACACTGGTGTATGGAAGGTGTAAATGTTTGGTGGTAGTCGTAGGCGTACACTGGCAGCCACGCTTCCGCCAGCCGGCCCCAGGGCAGCTGTGGCTACTTAAGTAGTTTACCGCCACCGGAGTGTGAATGTGTGAGCGCACGAATAATGCACCCACTGTGAAGCATCTTTAAGTGTCCAAAAAAGCGCTATATAAATCAAATGCATTATTATTATTATAACAATAAATATTACCTTTTAACTAAAACTTTTTTCTTTCTGCTCACTTTGAGGTCTCTGCATGTCAAACAATGTTTAAGCTGTTCCACACTGTGTTTGTTGATTGAACCATGTTGAAATTTCATGCCTGGGACGTGATTCCCTTCCAAATGGAGAATACCCGGGTGTCACTACCCTAAATGTTTGCCCGAAAGTTTGGTCCTTAACAATTTTAGCTGTCAATTTTTAGTGCATTTTAAAATGGAACCAAACACTATGCTCTTTTACACAATTAGGAAATTTCACTGTGGTAAAGAAAACTCAAATAAACACTTGTGTTGGTTATTAATTTTGAGATTTATTTAACCTTTTTCCAAAACGTTAGTAATACACTTTATTTAAAAGTAGTAAACTGATCTATATAATTAAAATGAAGTATGCATCTGAAATAAAAAATAATAATAAAATAAAACAATGTCATTAAAGTTTAGGAAGAACATGTTGTTTTTAGCATAACAGTTTTTAGTTTTTAGTATAACATGGTATTTTGCAATAAACCGGGTTATGTTTTTTTTTCTTTCTGAGAGCTCAGTATTGTTCATTTGGTAATCTTACTGATTTGACATGTCATCATCATTGCTCTCTCTCTCTTTTTTCTTTTTTTGTATGTGCATGAGTATGTGTGTGTGTGTGTGTGTGTGTGTGTGTGTGTGTGCTCATTAATTCAACTAAAACCTATTAACTCTTTTACTGCCAAAGACGTTAAAAGACGTCCTCCCATTTTTTAAATTTTTTTTTTTTTGAAACTGGTGCAGGAAAGCCTTCCGCAGCTGTGGTGAAAATTTCCAGCAGGTTTGGTGAGCCTAATGACTATTTTTGCCCCTTAGAGGGCAGCGATGACTCTCTTTTGACAAGATCGGGTGGGTGTCAGTAGAAGACGTGAGGCGGGACTAGAGTGTTGAGGGGACAATGGCTGAAGAAGCCATAATGGCGACCGTTTACAAGCAGCTCACGGACGAGCCGTTTTTTTCAAAGACATCGACCAACGATAAAGAGCACATTGATGACGACGATGATCATCATCGATGATGATGATGATGGTGACTCCGTGGTTGGAAGCATTGACGCGGCAGTAGAATACGTTAGGCGAGCTAGATGGCCGAGGAGGAGGCGGACAATGGCGACCGGGCAAGCAGCTCACAGTTGGGAGCATCGACCAACGCTAAAGAGCACATTGATGACGACGATGATCATCATCGATGATGATGATGGTGACTCCGAGGTTGACGCCGAAGTTGCAAGCGCTGACGCGGCGGCTATGACGACGTTATAAAGGTTCAAGGGCTAGCGATGCTGACACCGGAAAACACGGAGCACAACGCTCAGGCGGACGTTCAATTGGACGACGAAGAGTGCCCAGAGTCCAATGCATATTCATCAGAGGAGTGGGTACAGTCTGCTACTTGCTATTTATTCCCCGGAAAAAAAGGCTGTCAAGAAAGTGTAACGTCTGCACGCGAAACGGACAAAGCGAAAGTGAAACTAATCTGTTGTGCGAATCCTGGTCCCTCTCCCTGTATTTTATATAAAACTGTATTTGAAGCATCCACATAATTGTAAGTAGTACCACAGTTGCACACATTTGTAAATAGTTTGCGAAATTGAGGAGATGGGAACACTGGGAGATGGCCAGCACCCCCCGAACCCCAGGCCCAGTGGGGAAAGATCCCGGTCATCACGCCAGCGTACCTAGTGAAAGCTAACCCTGTTACTGAGTTCGCCAGCTCGCCGACTGGTGAACTCTACCCCTACACCATGGATGTGACCCTACCCAGTTTATATACAAGTGTGTGTGTGGTGCATTAAAATTGGGAGCTGGTGAGATGGAGCAGAGGGAAATGATATCCCCCAGCTCCGATCCACCTGCCTCCCAGACATGTCAGTGAGTGTATGTGGTGCATTAAAAAAATAGGGGTGGCGCGGCGGGGACACGGATGGGGGACACCTGCACTGCTTAATACTGCGGTCTGCCCCAACCGATGGCAACCCCCCCCCCCCCCCCCACTAGTTGTGGGGTGCATTAAAATTGGAGGGGATTTGTAGGGCGAAGACGGTGTCTCTAATTAAAATGAGGTATGCACCTGAAATGAAAAATAAAATAAAATAAAAAAATGTCATTAAAGTTTAGGAAGAACATGTTTTTTTTTTTGCACTAGAGTATAACATAGTATATTGCAATAAACCGGATTATGTGTTTTATTGTTATGTATTGTCATTAAGGGCTTATTGCAATTATTGCATGTTCTGTTTTTTAGAATGCTGATATTTACGAGTTAATTAGCATAACACTGTTCGTGTTTGCGTCAACCACGACCATACAACAACTGTCAACTATGAATACTATGAAATTATCTATAAATTACAAAAATAAATACATGTAAATATATTTCAATCCTCTCAGTATTACACATTTAAAAAAAAAAAGTAGAATACAGTGATGTCAGACGATGTAAAAAGAGCAAAAAGCAAAATCGAAAATTTACACTTGTATTTTGGTGTTGTTTAGTGTTTGTTTGTTTTTTGAATGAGACCTTTATTTATTCAAAACATTTTGCTTTGCTTCACGGAAGAAGCGCGGGATTCCCGCATGGAATTCCGGGCCCACGTACACCTCCAAGGCGAGACTGCCTAATTGAATAAGCACCACGAGCGACCTCCTCACTCAACTCCAGGCTTGCTCACTCCGTTACCACACCAACCGATAACTAGGTCTGTGCCACAAATGATTATTTTTGCTAGCCACCGATAGTATAATTAGTCGACTAATCAGATCATATGTAAATTGCAGCATATCGCACCTGCATGCATCTCCTCTTACAGGTAATGTAATAATTATTATTTTACAGCCTGTTTAAGTATGTACAAACTAAAAATAAAGACAATTCCGATGATAGTAAATTCAACTTCGATTCAATTCAATTCAATTTTTGCGGTAAATGTTAAGCGCATTTTAAAATAGA
The DNA here is from genome assembly GCF_051991255.1 of Vanacampus margaritifer. Classification (NCBI taxonomy): domain Eukaryota; kingdom Metazoa; phylum Chordata; class Actinopteri; order Syngnathiformes; family Syngnathidae; genus Vanacampus; species Vanacampus margaritifer. The sequence continues at coordinate 4,463,319 of NC_135436.1, read as the reverse complement.
ATCAAAAACTATATTTGTACAAAATTAAGAAAATCCAATGTGCTAAAGAAAACTGAAACACCTTTCATGAAAATGGATGGGAAAATTCTGGGATGGGGAAAATGGATGGATGGATGTTGATTATTACTGTTGAAGTTATAGCGTTAACTCATTGATTAATCACAAAAAAATATTGCATTAATCATGTATTAGTGCAGATTAGTCGCACCATTAATTTTGACTGCAGATGATCATTTAGCTTGACAGCGGTTGGTTATGTTTAAGGTAGCACAGATTGTGTTTGAGCAATAAACATAACTACATGCTTTGAAGTAGGGATGTCCCGATCATACTTTTCTGGACCAGATTCCGTGTCCCGATACGATACCTACCTTTTTTTGGGGGCACATCTGTTAATTAATCAAAGGCTATTATTAACCAGTATATAAATTTTTCACAAGAGCTTTATTTTAAAGCATGCTACTTAACACAAATTGATGGGATTACCTAATGTTGTTTTACTTAAGAAAGAAAAAAAATACAGTATATATGTGCGTGAAACAAGCCAACTTCACAACAAACAAAAGCCTGCATTTAAAGCGCAAGTAAGCAAAATGTATTTAATCTTATAATATAATATCCTGACTTTGGGTCTGGACCAGGCTAGACCGCCGGCCCGGGCGGGATTTGGCGATCCCGCGAAGGAAGTCCAACCCTCCGGATTCGCGATAGGCTAGGCTAGGCTCGGCGAGGCGCCGGGCTCCCTTTGAAGGGCGTCCAGAGTCGCCGGCGCGGGCACCGCAGCTGGATCCGCGGGAAGGCCCCAAAGGACAACCGCAGCTGGATCCGTGGGGATGACACAAAGTACGTCCAGAGTCACCAGCGCCAAATGGTCTGTTACTTTGATGTAGTATCATGTGAAAAGGGTAGACAAGTATAAGCTTTGGCTTCAGTTTACACCTTTTGGTCTTTGTTCTTATATGTATATTTCTTTTTTACTTATTGATTGTTACGACCAAATAAACTAAACTAAACTTAAACATTACATTACGTACAGCACGGGCAATCATGAAAGTAACAGCTAGTCGAGCACGGCGCGGTATGTCTACTGACTGAACATAACCGCCAATCTGGCAGTGTGTTGGTAATTATATGTGACAGAGAGAAATCCAGAGGATCCAGCAGCTGTAGTTACACCTGTATGAATATATTTTGGCCGGACAGCAGAGCACACCAGCTGTCAACCTACATTTTGCACCAAATGTACTCTTTATACCCTGTGCTATGCTCCCACCCATGGTTCTTTTCATGGCCGATAACCAAGATCAATAGCAAGTAGTTGGATAAGTGTAGGCAGGCCTCCACTCATTAAAATCCCCAAAAAGCTTTATATTTCATGTTTGCAAAATTTGGTAGTAGTAGACCTAGCTGAATAAAGCTCTATTTATTAAAACTCAGAGGTCACAGAAGTATAGATTCTCAATATTTTCACTGTTACACCGTAAAGACAGGACTTATTTGCTCTGATTAGTTGCAGTGACTATTAGATCTCAGAAAATCAATTTCAGTGACACAATTTCCATGAGGACAGCTTTAACATGCCAAAATGTCTGCCTTTACCAAATCGGGGATTTTTACAAGCAGACAAACAATTGTACACTCATCCCATCTGCACACAGGAATGATGTTAACACAAATGAAAATCCAAATTGAAAGATTGTCACACACAAAAGGGAAACACACTCCCGACCAAATCCAGCTGCAGACATTTTGACGCAAATGCAGAATGAGTGCAGCCATGTTAATGAGAAAGACAACAAGAGAGGATGAATGAGACCTTTTGACCTGATGCAGATGTGCCACGAGATTACTCTTATACATATATAACAGACAAACACGTACTAGAGCAATTGCATTAGAGCTCCAGAGACGTGGGCTGCAAAGGGACTTTGAGGCTGGTGCAGACAGAAAGACAACTTTTTTCTTTTCTTTTTTGCAAATCACCCCACTTCTTTTTTAATGGCCTAGGCTGAGCTGCTATTAAATGAAACATTTTAAAAGAAGATAAATGTGGGGTGGATGGATGTGTGAACTGTTATTCTTTGGAAGTGGGGTCATCACCCTCAAGTCAATTACACATTTTTTTTTTTTTACGGGCATTCTCCCTCTCCTGTTCACCAACCCCTTCCTGCTCTTTCTCATTAATGACCCATACTCAGTGGTCAGCAAACTGTACTCTCAAAAGAGCAATTTTAGGCCAAATAAAGAACAAAACAATTGTCTGGGGCCGCAAAACATTGTAATAAACGAAACAGTGTGTTAAATTGTGTCTAATGTACTGAGGGCATAAGAGGTAATTAGAGTTGCACCATTTGAGATTCATTTTCTCCTACCTTTTGTCTTCTGTAATTTTTTGTAATTTGTAAATCATACTTAATTTTTCATACATTTTTAGACTTTTCTGCCTTTCTGTCAAACTTCTGACATTTTTGACAATTTTATTGACATATATTATGGTAACTTCCTTCCTCTCCTTTTTATGTTGGACCTTTTATGGCTATTTTTGACATTTGTGTCTGCCTTTTTTGCTGGCAATTGCCTGACTTTTTTTTTTTTGTAAATTTTGTGTAAATTCTCGGGATTTCTTCTTTTGTTTTTGGACATTTCATCGTTACTTTTTAAAAGTTTTTTTTCTGCCATTTTTTAAATTAAATTTTTGTTTTATTTATTTATTTTTGCAATTTTCTGTACATTTTCTAGTAATTTTCTGAATAGTTTTCTTTTCGTTTTTGGACATTATATAATAACTTTTTTTTTTAACTTTTTCTTTTCTGCCTTTTTAAAAATACATTTTCTGACTTTTTGGCAATTTTGTGTAGAATTTATGTTCATTTTCTGCCTCTAATTTTTTGGGACATTTCATCGTTACTTTTTGAACATTTTTTTCCTGCTTTTTTATTACATTATCTGACATTTTTGGCAATTAAATGGTCATTTTATGGCAAATTTCTGCTTTTCCTTTTTCTTTTGGGACATTTTATGGTCGATTTTTTTACATTTTTAGGTAATTTTGAAAATGTGTACCTTGTGTCTCTCTTTTTCTGACAACTTAAAAATTTCGACTCCAGAGGGAGCCACAGGAGAGGGACTAAAGAGCCACATGTGGCTACAGAACCACAGGTTGCAGAGCCCTGCTCATACTCAACACGCTTACAGCCTTTATCGGCTCACTTTACACAAACAATTGATTTTTTTTCTAATTTATTTATAGTCGGGGAGAGGATATAATATAGAAAGAATACAAACTATGAAGGGCATACATGACAAAATTATTCGATTAAAAACTGTGACGATAAAATTCCAGAGTACACAGTAAATTTTACTCTGAAAAAGACTATATTTGGTTAACCTGGCAATAGCCAGATTAATATTGTGATTCACTAAAGGGAGTTCTCCACAATATCAATCTGGCACTGTAAAATGTCACCTTTGTTCTCGTCGAAGGGCAAAAAAAAGCAAGAACATCTTTACCAGCTAAAAATGCACAAAGCATCTCTCGCTGTTTAAAATTCAACAAACAGACTGTGCGTAATTCTGCAAGAACAGAATTAATTGCAGCGTCCATGTTAGGTTTTTTGTTTGTTTGCCCCGTCGTCAGCACTGACTTCCTGGTTCTCTTATCAATTATCCCTAACCGATAGGTACCAATTTACAACACCTTTCACCTAATATTCCAAAGTGATTAGTTTAAAAAGATGTTCAACAAAAAGTCAATGACAATGGAGCAAAAAAAAGGTAACAATCGACCAAAATAAAACAACTAATATGAAATATCACTCGCAGAAGTACTTCTTAATGGTCAATCACATGACTACTCATTTCTGACTATCATTCCACTAAAAGATACAGTATCCAAAAGCACTTGGCACCTCTGGAGTCTTTGTTGCTTGGAATGTGACTGGCTCTGCTTCAGTTATTTTTCATTTTTAATATTTTATTTAAAGGGGCATGATGCAAGTTTGAGTGTTAAAAAAAACATTTTTCACTCACTCATGTTTCAAAAATTGTATAATGGACAGTAGCAAAATGGCTGTTGCCCCTATTTTGCAATGCAGAATAACACTACCGCACACTGACTATCTAACTAACGTTTCGTCACTCTGGCATTTTGCCTGTTGAATGTAAGTGGCCAGCAAAGCCAACTTGTGTTTTGTGTGTGTTTTTTTAACTGCACACTGACTAACTAACTAATGTCTCAGCACATCGCTTGCTTCAATTCCGTTTTTCGCCACAGGAGTTGACAAATCTGCAAAAACTCAGAAACTTGCATCATGGCCCTTTAAGATTTTTCCCATACAATAAAAAAAGACAGGGAAAAACAAAAATCAAACAAAAACACACAACAGGTGGATTGTCATCGTTTAAAAATTTGCACACAAAGGGGAATAAAATGTAAATGTACGTATAAATATATGAACAGCGGCAGAGCCTATAACATTAATCGATCACTGAGTGGTTGAGTAGTTAGTAGTTAGTAATCGAGTAGTGTCAAAAAGGGTTCGTGGTGAGTTTATTGAATTAGGAAAGGAGGTGGCAACCATGAAATGACATGACTGGACTGGATTTGGCGTGACTGGACTGGATGTAACATGAATTGAATGGACTTGGCGTGTTGTAGCTGGACTTACACTTGCACTTGACTTGAAGTGACTTGATTTGACCTTGGCTGGAAGTGGCTGTGACTTGACTTTCGGCTGGATGTGGCTGTGAATTGATGTTCGGCTGGATGTGGCTGTGAATTGACTTTTGGCTGGTTGTGGCTCTGAATTGACTTTTGGCTGGATGTGGCTGTGAATTGACTTTTGGCTGGAAGCGACAATGCACCCACGCAGACTAAACAAAGACAACAGACTAAATACACCCACACTTATTTACTCAACAAGACACACCTAGATGAGACAAGTGTGGCTGAGGGCAATGATTGGTCAACACATGGGGCAGGGAAGATACATATGAGGTGGACGTGGTTACACATGACGAGACAAGGAACACAACAAAAACACCAACCACAGACAAAAGACAACAAGAACACCCAAAATCAAACAAAACCCCAACCCCACAGAACCGAAACATAAGTCTTGTCAAACCTTACATTGACGTGCTTGAGAATCTTATCCTAGACTTTTTCCCACATTAGCGGTAGATTGTCCGTTTCCACACACAAAGTCTGGCCTGTGCTATCGCTAATGCTATCACTAGCATTGCAAGCACTTGCCCGAGAAAGCTCTTTAGCTTTTTTTAGGCATGACTTCACAGTATGCATTTAGGTACATTAATGACACTCGCTTAACTAATATTGAGGCTTGTTGTCAACATGAAGAGACAGTCAAATTAAAGAATGCCTTGGAGTAGCGTCTGGAAACACGGCGTCTCCATGTGCTGCTCTCTAGCGCACACTCTGCTTCAAACAGCGTTAATCCATTGGTGCAAGCTAAAGCGAGCTGACTTTTTTACTAGCGTCTTCCATAGTGATCAGGCCATGACCCTTGACCCCTAAATTTATTTATTTATTTTTTGAAGTGAGTATCTGCTTTCGATTACGAGGGTCGATCAAAACGTTCTAAGCCTCACACAGGAAAAAAAAAAAACTGTAGCTAAACATTTATATTGTGGAAACACACGGACACTTCTTAGGAAATTAGGAAAGCTAGTACAGAGTTCTGTCTTCAGAATTAGCACAGTTGAGGGAAGCAAGCACAAGACAAAACACAGAGAAAAACTCAGGGCAGCTGTGCTTTTGCTTCAGTACAATGCACATGTTCACACTGAGCAAGTTGCAGTTGCTGAAGCAGCCAGTTGTAGCTTGGAATTACTACCCCACCCACTTTACTTTTTTTTTTTTTTTTTTTTTTCTGGGAGATCTCAGTATTGATCATTTGAAATGTCATCATCATTGTTCTCCCTTTTTTTTTTTTGTATGTGTGTTTGTGCGTGTGTGCGTGCGTGTGTGTGTGCGTGCGTGCGTGTGTGTGTGCGTGCGTGCGTGCGTGAGAAAAAAATAAAAAAATAAATAAGAATTCCCATACCGTTCACCTAAACCGAACACTTCAAAATCCAGCCAGAGTCGTGGGGCCGCCAGGAGACCCGAAGGGGGACCAAAGAAAAGAAAGAAAAGCGAAGCCCAGCACCGACCAGACACCACCCACCGGGCCACTAACCTTCACCAACCCCAGAGACATCCAAACTCCAACAAATCAGGGAAACCTCAAGGGCCCAAAGGAGAAACTGAGGAAAGGTAGAAAGGACAGACGAAGCAGAGTGAGATCCACAGACACCAGCCTCCACCGAATCAATGACCTGAGGGAGAAACAAATTGTGTCTGAGTCTCGATAGATGCTGGTGTGTGACAGGCGACCGCAGCACTGCTCCATACTGCGGCCGCCCCAACCGATGCCCCCCCCAGTTGTGTGTTGCATTAAAATTTGGAGGGGAGCTGCAGGGCGGAGACACCCCACTCCCCCCCAAAGTGTGTTATGTGCCCTAAAATGTATTGTGCAAAACTAGTGCAGTGAGTTAAGAGGAGCGACCAGCTGGGCCCCCCCCAACCGGGCGGGAGGGGGGAGGCGCACCCGCCCAGCAAAACCCCCACCCACCCCACCGGGACCCCGGCGGGGCTCGCCCCCCGGATACCGGGGCCCGCCCGAAGTGCCCGGAGGCCCACCGGAGCGGGGCGGGCACAACACCAATCCCGCCCACTCCCCCGGCCCCCGGAGCGCCGAGACCCGGGCCACGGATGGAACCCCTGGCCTAGGGGAGGGGGAGGAGGGCGGACAGGGGAGGGGGAGGGGACGGGGGAAGGAGACGACAGGAAGGGCAGGAGGCAGCGGCAGGGCCGCAGAGAGAGGGGGAGAGGAGGAGGAAGGGCGACGAGGGAGAAGGGACAGGGAGGCGGAGGACGGGCGGGGAGAGGTGAAGAGGGAGAGGAAGCAAGGGGGAGGAAGGGGGAGGGGAGAGGGAACCACGGGGCACCCCGGCGGCCCACAGGCCCTGACCCGCGTCGCCGGACCCAGAGCGACGGACCGCGCCGGGGCGGCGCCGCCCCGGACACCAGGGAGAGCCCCGCAACACAGCACCCACCACGAGACCCAGGGAACGACCAAGACGCAGCCGCCACCCAGCAGCCAACAGAGGGGCAGACCCGCCCACACCCAGCCAGGGGGGACAGCACCTTTTACACCACTTTACACTCCAGACTTGGTGAGGTCATATGGTGTATGGAGGGTTTTTTAGAGGATCAGGACACCACCTTCTTCTGTGATTGGATAGCATTGCTTCAGCATCATTGGACCTAGTGCATTTATATCAAGAAGAAAAATACTGAAAAACTGTCTCCTTCCTGCGATTCCTTCAGGGTGAGGCTTAAATTGTTTTTGTACAACCCTCGTAGATTCAAAATTTAGTGGAGAGTGTTAATTTGAGTGAAGTACACAAAATAGATATAAATTTAAGGTAAGAGGCATTTATGGTTGAAATAAAAAAAAATAAAAACACATCTGTTTCCATCCTACAGGTCTTCGAGAGCCGGAGTCCTGGAAGTTTTAGAGTTTTCCATACCCGATTCAATAATCAGGATCGTTATCAGGCTCCAGAGCTTGCTGATGAGCTGATCATTTGATCCAGGTGTGTTTGAAGAGCGAAACCTCTAAAATGTGCAGTACTCCGGCCCTCAAGGACTAGTCTTTGCCACCTGTGCCATAAATGGTATGATATTTGTGTTATTTTCATTCCCTCACCCAATGAGAATTGACAAAATAATTTATAAGGTGTTGGATCGATAAGGAGTGTTGACAATTGTATCCGAATTACTAATTTTTTATCAATTCCCATCTCTAAGTGAGAATATTTTTTTAATTATCAGTCTATCTTACATTACGCAAAAGTTTCTTCAAGAGTACAAGAAACAGATGAGCAAAAAGATTGACATCTTTTAAATCACAAAGCCTCTGAGATTTATTCCATCAAGACTTTCTACATTTTGTATGTCCATGTCTATCCATTTACTCAGCCGGGGGCCTGGAAGCTTCCGGAATTTCCACTGGCTCAACACAAGGTCAATGGTATGAGTTGTCCACCCCCCTACTACCATTTAAGTGGGCATTTACTAAATTCCTCCATTATACTGACCATTGTGTTCGTAAACTTGCACTCCAGGGGTAAGCCATTGGAGGGCAACATGTTGTTCACTCCCATCAGATGGAACATTTATCCCCAATGATATGCACTAAAACTAATCAAAATGCTATCATTGGGAGGTCTTGGGAAAATGCAATAAAAATTGTAAAATGAAGAAGTCTTGCGGCGTTCTTTGTTTGGCTAGGCTTCTGGGGACATGGTTCAGTCTCAAAGGACAATTATTGCTAATGGGTAAAGTCCAATTTACTTTAGATTGTTTACAGGGCACCATGACTATATCTGGATATGCACAATAAACACAGAAACACACTCCAAAGCCAAATTTATTGTAAATACTGAAGAAAGCAGTTAATGTTGTGTCGATGCATACCTCTGCATTATCTATAGTGTTATATAATTGTAGATCCTCTGCATATTCTTTTTAATTTAATAGCTAAATGGTGGTAGATAATTGTTTTTGTCTCTGTTTCCCACTTTCTTTCCCTTTACTTTGACTCCTATTTCACAAAGACCTTCTTTGGAGCATATTTTGCCAATACAACTCTATGGTCACTTTAACTTTGTTCTCTTTGACTCTTTGTAACATAATGTTATATTATCCACTCAGTGGCAAATTTAGTGCTCATGGTCTCATGCAATTCAGTGAATACTGTGTTCTTATGTACAGCTATTGAATGATGACAAATCTAGATAAATGTATTTTTAATATTGTACATTATGCATTTATCATTAGCGTGCCAAGCTAATTTATTGTAAATACCGGAGAATGCAGTTACTGTAGATCCTCTGCATTCTCTAAATTTTACACACTTAAAAGGAACCCTGATTGTAATGAGATTCATTTTTCAAAAATAATTTGTAGTTCATTTTGTAGAAACTTTATTTGGACGTACGCCGCTATTGTTATTTACATCACAATGCATTCAGTGCGTATTGATGTAGAATGGCGGCTGGTTCTCTGCCGAGTAATGTGACCTCTTGCTCATGCTGCCTGTTGACATTAAATAGCTACAAGCTTTTAAGAGAATCCCCATTATGACAGTCACGATTAGAGATTATTGAGTGACTCATGAAGAGTGTCACTTCCCAACTTCCTGCTCTATGCCTTCTCTTTGTTGACTCCTTTCACATTATATAATGAATAGCATGTGGTCTTTTCCAGGGGTCTTAGGTTTCTTCTCTTGTGGTCATTCACTTGTACATTGTAATTGAAGCTTTTTTTTATCCCTTACTGGCTTGCTAAATCTTTCTTGGGTGAGTATTATTTTCAAAGGTGCTAATCAATGGCATCTGTAGAAAGTTTTACTTGGGGTGGCCAAGGTGCGGCAGGAGGTTCATTTGGAAGGGTAGAGGTTACCACCACTACCACCCTTCCCCCCAACCCAAAATTTGCTACATTCACAAGCATTCACATTCATTAATCATAAAATTCTCAAAGGGCTTCTTTACATACACACAGTCGACAAATAGTAATGACATCCTCTGATCTTAACCCCACAGGAGGGCAAAGAAAAAGAACAAAAAAAAACGGGAATAATAATAAACCTTGAAAAAGAGCTTGCAAATATGGGTATCCCCCTTCCAGACAGCAATGAATGCCATTTGGGCAACAGTTTACACAATATATTCTGCTGTGCAATGTTAATTAGAACAATTGCGAGAGTCCATTTAATGAGTCGAAGCACTGCAGGAAGCTACTGTCAGCTACTGGATTCTCTTCCAAGGCAGGCCCAATGCAGAAATCTCCAGAGGTAGCTGCTTCAGATCTTGTTCCAGTCAGTTTGGTGCAAAATCCGTACAGCAGCATCCAAGTTTATCCATGCAGTTTACATGCAGTCAATAATCAGGGTAAGGTCAAAATTCCGGCTTCTGAAACATTCGGGATAAGCCGTTTGCATGTGTGAGCAGACAGAGTTACTCCTGTATACAGTACATAGTCATTGTGCTCAATTCGAAAACCCGATATATACTGTGACACACAAATGTCATTATGCAAATAGACGTCATTTCTACAAATAGACTTAATTTCCACAAATAGGCATCATTTCCACTTTTAATTTTCTACTCCTAATAAAAGACGTTATATTGTTTTGTTTGTTCATTTTTTCTTTTGGACATTTCATTCTGCCAGTTTTAACACAATAGCTTACAACACAAGATATATTTGTTATATCCGAAAAGAAAAAGGGCTGACGGGATGAAGCCAAAGCTTATTAATTCCCGTTCCCAGAATACATTTAAGATGCATAATTATCAAGATGTTGATTTCGTACATTTTTATAAAATACAATACACTGCGGCACATTGTTTTCATTCAGTCCCAATAAAACGTGTGCGTTTCCATCAGTTCATCTTCATCAGTCCAGTGGTAATTGTTAATCAAAAGTTGATTTGATCCCATATTGTTCTGTTCAGTCCAGTTACGCTGCATAGTCGAGGATGCATGCCAGCCCGCGCCCAGCCACACCTTCAGTCGGTGAATTCTTGTCAGTCGCCATGCTAAATAAAGGACAGTGATCAGTTTCTTCCTTGCTCCAAAAAGAATGATTCTCTGCTGCGTTGTCATGCTTGTTTACCTCTGCTTGAGTATTTCCAGTCTACTGGTCTACTGAAAACCACTCAGTACTGGTTTTCCCCAGATCCCCCTACCCCCATAAAATAAAAGTGCACCTTTCAGAGTGGCCTTTTATTGTGGGTAGTCTAAGGCACACCTGCGCACTATTGTGTACAATGGGTTATCATTGATCCATGATCGGTTTGGATCAGGCCCCACAGTTTGAACCCGCGGATTGGTTGGTGGGGAGAAAAAAACGTGCAATGTGCATGATCAGTCCACTCCACAATAACTATAGCACAAGAAGAAGTTGAAAATCCTTATGGATCAAGTAAATCGCATGTATGGGAGCATTTTGGCAACTTGGGGTGAAATTAGTCTACAAATAATGATAGAGGATTTTTTTTTTCTCCCTCTTGTCCCGACACCGTCATTAGACATGTCATCGACATGTCAAGGAAACTGGAAACATACTCAACGTAAGACGCTCAGGCTAACTTGGAAATAAAGTGTACTCAATAATGTCTTACCACACTTTTAATTTGAAGTTGGCCCATGTCGTAGCTTGACTTCCCATTTAGACGTTTAGGATTTCTTTCTCGTAGTTGATTGACATTGTACAGTAGTTGCGACCAACATCAACACAACACTATCCAAAACTCATATTCAATTGCTAATTTAGGATGCTCAGAAATCGCTTATTAATTATATCCGTCATTGTATGATATGGCATAAGTCTCAGACGTAAGTGGCTAGCGGCTAGCTGTTAGCATTACTAACGAGTGTCTGGCTGGTGAGTTTGACAGCTGGTACCTGGCTGGCTTTTTTTTTCAATATTATGGACCAAGGCTACTTTGTAATTCACTCTCCATGTTTAAAGGAAAGGAATGTTACTTAAATTGCACATTGAGGTCTCTTCATTATTGAAAAAAAAAAAAGGATAAATAGAACTTTGTCAACATTTATTTTATAAAACACTTTTGCCCATAAAAAAAGAAAAGTAAAACATTCAACTCAAAATTAAAATTATAGGAACACGACTTCAAACCATTAATATCTTGTTATTTTACACATGGACTATGTATAAAATAAGAATATTTCTGCCTCGTATTGCAATTAAAGTTGTGTTCCTAAATCCTAAAGGGCTATAATATACATTTTGAATTTATTTTCTTATTTCAATGTGATAAAGTGTTTTACAAAATAAACGAAGACTCTTAATCCTAAATGGCTATATTAGACATTTTGAATTTTTTTTAATGTATTGGAGAAAGTGTTTTATAAAATAAATTAAGGCAACGTACTATTTATCCTTTTTTTTTTTTTTTTGCTGATCCAAAAAACGATCCGAGACTCAAATTTGTGGTCCGATCCAAGCCGTGACTTTTGTAATCCGTTGCACCACTAGTGGGATGGGTGCTGTATGAAAAAATTCAGCACCAAAAACATATCATAAAACCTGTGTGTACTGTTGTTGTTGATTCTTCTCTTTTATTTTTTGTTTTCCTCCCAAAGCAAAAGTAAATCACCCCCTCAGATGTCCCCGAGCAAGTCCATTGGAGGAGAGTTCTGTGTGGCCGCCATATTTGCCTCCTCCCTGTCATGGTTCATCACGAACCCCAACATGAAAAGAGAAAAAGGTTTGGGTTCGTCACAAGCACACTTACCAAATGTGATTCGGTCATTCTTACATATTTGTAATATGAATTATAAACATCAAGATGGCACAGAGCAGAACATCGGCCCAGAAATTAGTTGGGTTATTGAATGCAGTGCATTCTAAATTATTATGCCATATTTTTTTCTCAGATTTTCTTAATTAATAGTGCAAATGACAGTCAACATAACATTTCGAGTCATCAACTGCTAAAGTATAATTTAGAATGTAGTAGTAATTAAAATTTAATTTAAATTTAATTTAAATAGTTTTTGAACAAACCTCTCAATGATAACGATATTTAAATAATGATGATAATTAAAAAAAAATGCACTTTTTAAAGTTGCGATGTACAACAGCTTTAAAACATTTTATTGATTTAAAGGTGCTTTGTGGAGTTTGTAACTTTACTCACGATTGTCACCTCTGGCCTAAAGCCTAACTGCAGCCTCTGTGTCAAGCTCGTGCATGGGCCGTGTGCAATTCATGGCACTATCAGTGGATGCAGGGCATTCTTTGTGGATTGCAGGAAAAATTGGTGGAAAGTTTCTGTGGAATATCCCCACCGTCATCCCTTTCATTGAAAATGTCTAGAAATTAAGACGTATCTCAGCCAGGTGTGTATCAGCCACATGATTCTCTTCAAAACTCTCACTGATGTCACTATGGCGGCGCCCTGTTCAGCTGTAGCTACATTGGCTCACAACAGCTGTGGCTATTTTGGTCGATTTACTCAGTCTTTGATGCCGAAAACAGTCAACATCATTCGTAGCTCAGCATAGGACCGCCGGCTTTTGCTAGAAATGCGATCATCCAGTAATCGAGTGCCCATTACTATGTCTACTCTGGAGTGTTTACTGAGCCTCGCAGTGCTACACCAACTAGACCCAGTGGAGCTGCAAGCAAAGGCAGTGTGACCCGAGTTGTAAGCATGGCTGTCGGGCTGGCCTAACAGCTAGGCTAAAGGCTAAACCCTTCAAAACGCGTCTTCCATTCATCTTGCTCACCAACATTCACTCTCTGGACAATAAAATGGACCACCTACAACTAGAACTAACGTCTAATCGCGAGATGAGGAACTGCTGGGCTATTCTGACAGAGATATGGCTTAATTCATCAATCCCGGGCGATGCTGTTAGCATTGAGGAGCTGGCTACATTTCGTGCTGATAGGAGCGGTGAACTCAGCGGTAAGACCAGAGGTTATGTAGTTACACCAACAACAACTTGTGTAAAAATGCAAGGATAATCTCAAGTCATTGCTCACGGGATATTGAGTTTTTGACTGTGAATTGTAGACCATTCTATCTGCCAAGGGAGTTTACCTTTATAATCATTACTGCCCCTCAGCGCTAACACGAAGGAGACAATGGCTGTTCTTCACTGAACTGTGAGATATAATATGCTTATACTGGAGGCATTTTTATTGTGGCTGGGGACTTTTAACTCTTTTACTGCCAAGGACGTTAAATGACGTTTAGTAAAAACCTACGGAGGGCCGCCAAGGACGTTAAAGACGTTCTCCAAATTTTTTATTCTTTTGGGGGAAACGGGTGGAGGAAAGCCTTGGCCAGCTGTGGTGAAAGTTTCAAGCAGATCTAGCCTAATGACTATTTTTGGCCCCTAGATGGCAGCGATGACTCCCTTTTGACAAGATTGGGTAGGCGTCAGTAGAAGACGTGAGGCGGGCTAGAGGGGACAATGGCTGGGGATGAGAACCGAAAATGGCGACCGGTTGCAAGCAGCTCACGCTTGAGCATTTTTTTCAAAGACGAAAAGCATCGACCAGTGCTAAAGAGCACATTGATGACGACGATGATCATCATCGATGATGATGATGGTGACTCCGAGGTTGGAAGCGTTGACGCGGCAGTAGAAGACGTGAAGCAGAGCTAGATGGCTGAGGAAGCGAACAATGGCGACCGGTTGCAAGCAGGTCTTCGACCAATGCTAAAGAGCACAGTGATGACGACGATGATGATGATGGTGGCTCCGAGGTTGACGCCGAAGTTGGAAGCGTTGACGCCGAAGTTGGAAGCGTTGACGCGGCGGCTATGACCACGTTATAAAGCCTCACCGGCTAGCGATGCTAACACCGGAAAATGCGGAGCACAACCGAGCACTTGTGCACAGGCGGACGTTCAAACGGACGATGAAGAGTACCCCGAGTCCAATGCATATTCATCGGAGGAGTGGGTACAGTCTGCTACTTGCTATTCCCCGGAAAAAAAGGCCTTCAATAAAGTGTAACGTCTGCACGCGAAAGGGGCAATCGCAGTGAAACAAATCTGTTGTGCAAATCCTCCTCCGTCTCCTTGCACGCAGGGGAGTGTTACAAAAAGAAAAACTGTATTTGAAACATCCACTTAATTGTAAATAGTACCACAGTTGCACACATTTGTAAATAGTTTGCGAAATTGGTTTGTCAAATTGTTACACTGTTGAATGGAAATAAACGTATTTTGCAATCTAAAAACACTTTTTCATTGTTGGTGGTAGAGTTTTACAGAAGTAAAGCACTATTTAGGTGTTTGTGGCATCATTCATGGACAAAAAGAAGTGTACAATTCACTAGAGTGCATGAAATAACATTGTTTCACAAAAAGCTTGTTTTCTCCGTTTTTTGTTTTAAAACAAAGCATTTCGGTGAAACTAACCATTTTCTATTGTTGATTACTGAAAAACGGAATAAGGTAGAAACAAACTGTTTTTCTGATGAAAGATGAGAGTTCAATCTTTCATTTGGTAGTATGTGTGTTTCCATAGTCCAAACTTAACATTTTCTGTGGACCTTGAAAAATCAGTCAAAATGCTTAAATCGGCTGGCACTGACGGCATCCCTTTTCTGAAAACGTCTGGCCAACATGAAAACAGCTCTTCCACAATTCCACCAGCATGTTGACTTTGCAACCAGGGGGAAGAACACATTGGAAATAGCGCGCGAAGGACATTCTCTCTCTTTTCCTGCAACTTTTTTTTTTCCCTCACGCTCTTTTCCTGCAACTTTTTTTCCTCACGCTCTTTTCCGGGAACATTTTTCCTGAACTCTCTTCCCAATTGAACTGCTCAAGGGCTCTTCCGTTCCTGCAACTCCTCCACCCTCGCTCTCCACCTCACGTCTGGCCCCTGAACTTTTCCTGATCGTCACGAGACGTGGTCGCTGAGGGTCACTACGCGGCTTCTTCCTTTGAGCCACAACGCGCGTCTAAAAAGTGTGCTTCAAGCAAAGACTCACAAACACACTGCGCATCCCCAAGGCGTGCGTGTCTGTTCCAGGCGTGAGGCCGAGGCGCCCCGCAGCGCTCACACAAGGACCTGCAGATCTCCAGGCCGCGCGTGCATCACCAGGCAGCATTCCAGCTGGACGTGCACCAGCTAAGGACCGGCCGCCACCTCCACGCCCCGCGTGCACCTGACCTGCTGCAGCATTCCAGCATTCAACCGAGAATCGACGCTCGAGTCTCTCTCTCTCTCCCGTGCGACTGAACCAGTCCGTAAGCATTGCAATCTGATGATCATATACCACTGGTGCAACGCTTTTATTCAAACATAAAATAATTGTTAGGTCAAACGCTTCCATCTTTATCCCCCATCTACCTTTTTCATCTACCTTCTTTTATCTTAGTTGCAAGTTCTCTTTTTATCTTTGATTTACATTTTTATTCCGTTTCATTTATAGGTTAGGCTGTGTGTGATATATGTGTGTTTACTAAATAAATTTGTTGTCTAGAAATTCAATTTCTGCTGAATCATTTGGGTTTACTGAGTGTATTAGTAATTATCTTATGAAAGCAAAGAACTCCATGATTAACTAAAGTAGCAACTTCAGATTATGAATACTTGATAATAGGATTTTTATCGTTTATTTTGCTCCTACAAACAAGCAAAGACAAGGTGGTGCCCCCGAGGTTGCTGAGGAAAATACAACTCCCCTACACCGTCTAAATTTCTCATAAGCCATTACGGCAACCCAAATTATCGATGGAACTTCCTAATCAGGCAAACACGGGACCAAAATTTAATCCAGTTGTTTAACCCAATTGAATGCACCAATTTGTACAATCTGGTTAAGGTTGGCAAAGTTGCACTTACCAGATGGTCTGAGTTTAGCCCAAAAGAGGTGTTCCTGGGTGGAGGTTCCAAGCCTGTTCATTGAAGAATAGATAAAAAAAAGGTTCAGTTTGGGAGAGGGATGAGCAAGATGGGACGAGGCCTCATGGCTTGGACTGCTGAGGCAATCCTTCGGGAGCCGATGCTGGCTGGAGAGGGCCAGGAGTGGGAACCAGAGAAAGACAAAAAGGGGAAGAGGAGACAAAGAGCAAGAGGGAGTAGAAGGTCTTATAGTGGGATAACCCCCACCAGGGGTCATGTCTCCGTGGCTCAGGCTTAAGAGCTGGTGGAAATTTACCAACTTGGTTGCAATTTTGTAAAGAATCATCAGGTTGAATTTTGATCCTATGTTAGACAAGATTCTGACGACAAAATTCAATCAATGCAAACACGTACAGTTGGACACATCAAAATAAATGTTACCGAAAGCTTAAAACGTGCACACAAATAAATAGTCAAAAGAGGAATATGCAACACATTAACGATACTTCATGGAGTCAACATTTAAAAAATGGCAAACATTCATCCATCCATCATCTACCACTTATCCGGGGTCGGGTCACGGGGGCAGCAGCTTTAGCAGGGAAGCCCAGACTTCCCTCCCCAGCCACTTCAACCAGCTCCTCCGACGGGATCCCAAGGCATTCTCAGGCCAGCCGAGAGACATAGTCTATCCAGCATGTCCTGGGTTGTCTCCGGGCCTCCCGCCAGTGGGACATGCCCAGAACACCTCTGCAAGGAGGCGTCCAGGAGGCATCCGAACCAGATGCCCGAGCCACCTCAGCTGGCTCCTCTCAACGTGGAGGAGTAGCGACTCGACTTTGTGTCCCTCCCGGATGACCGAGCTTCTCACCTCTAAGGGAGAGCCCGGACACCCTGGAGAGGAAACAAATTTTGTCCGCTTGTATCCGGGATCTTGTTCTTTCGGTCACGACCCACAGCTTATGACCATAGATGAGGGTAGGAACGTAGATCTATCAGTAAATCGAGAACTTTGCCTTTCGACTCAGCTCCTTCCCCACAACAGCCTGATACACAGCCCGCGTCACTGCAGACGCTGCACCGATCCGCCTGCCGATCTTCCGCTCCATCTTGCTCGGACTCGTGAACAAGTCCCCAAGATACTTGAACTCTCCACTTGGGGCAGGATCTCATCACCGACCCAAAGAGGGAACGCCACCCTTTTCCGACTGAGGACCACGGTCTCGGATTTGGAGGTGCTGATTTTCATCCGAACTGCTTCACACTCTGCTGCAAACCGTTCCAGCGAGAGTTGGAGATCACGGCTTGAAGAAGCCAACAGCACCACATCATCTGCAAAAAGCAGAGATGCAATGTTGAGGCCACCAAACCGGACTCCTTCAACGCCTCGGCAGCGCCTAGAGAAATTCTGTCCATAAAAGTTATGAACAGAATATGTGACAAAGGGCAACCTTGGTGGAGTCCAACCCTCACTGGAAACAAATTCGACTTACTGCCGGCAATGCGGACCAAACTCTGACATCGGTCATACAGGGACCGAACAGCCCGTGCAAACATGGCAAACATTCATAATTTCATAATTCATTGTTCTGTTGCAAAATAAGACAGGTCAGGTCAAATCAGGTTTCTGGAAAGTTTTTTTTTAAAAAAAATTTCTGTCAGTCAGTCTTCTGAATTCAGAGCTGGGTGGGCCCAGCTAGCTGTCTGTGGAGGTAAGACAGACTTCTCCTAGTCAACCAACCCCCACCTTGGCGCGCCCAGGACAAATTAAATTCATTTGTGATGACGTAAAAGTTACAACCAGCAGATAATTGTTTATCTATCCATCCATCCATCCATCCATCATCCATCTTTTTCTTCCTTCCTTCATTTATTCATTCATCCATCCGCTGGCAGGAAAGGAAATTTGTGGCCATGCCCTAATTGTCATTTATGGCCAGAGACACTGCTATTCCCCCCACAGATTTGGACAGGACGCTCTATGAAGTGGAAACTTTGCCGACACCTCTCATGAGTTATCATCTTGACACCTAAAATGAAGCTCCTTGTTGCTCAATTCTTTTATTGAACGTCTTTTGTGGGACTCAATGAACAAGCCTATTTGAAGTTTGTAAAGTGTGTTTTTTCCAGCAAAGCATGACTGTGTACCAGAGTATATACCAGAACCTTTTCCGCGACTGATCTTTGCAGAGGAAGAGGACATTTAAATCTATACTATTTGATATTGTCAATAAAATTTTATTCAATGCAAGTTCTATGAGTGCTCTAAGTGTAGTAACTAAATATGTAGTAACTATGTGTGCCGGGTAGGACTGGGCTAGTACCGATACCAGGTATCGGTATCGGGCTAATACCAGGACACATTTCACAGTATCGGTACTTGCGACTGGTATCAATACTGATATCGGCTTGCTTTTCTGTCCGGAATTAAAGGCTTAAATTGCTATTTTGCATTCATTGACCGCCACAGGGGGCTCCGGTAAGAGAGTACATAAGTCTTCAGTTGTACTCAACAATTTAAATAGCTCTGAAGTGCACACTGATCTTTGTATGTTATATATAGTATATCGTCATTGACTATTGCCCTGCTATGAGTTGAAGGATGAATGGAGAATGTGAAACGGAAATACAGAGCAGCCTTCCAAATTAAAAGCATGGATTTCACAACAAGATATAATTAAACATCACACACACTCAACAGCTTGAGGAACTCAACATGGTAGATATTACTAAATTACTTGAAAAACCATTGTATTGAATATAATTCTTTGCACTTCATTGTATTCCTTACAAAGAAGTTGTACAACCACATATTTGATTGGGACTTTTCCTGGCCACTAGATTATGTGTGCAGAAAATCCCTGTAGTCCCATCGAAACCAGTACATCAGAATGTGTGTGTGTGTGCGAAAGAGAAAGCGAGACAGAGACAGAGAGAGATTGTACTGTGTGTCTTAAACTGTTTTCTAAGAAAGCTGTATTTCCATGCAATGCTTGTGAATGCTGTAAAATATCTATATAAATAATGATTGGTTGAATGAAACTTTCGGCTGATGGTTACAATTTCCAATTGCTTATGACTAGGCCTATAACATGAATTCCTTTTTTAACATTGCTTTTCATCTTGTTTTCAGATCAGTCAAGACAGACCATTATTGACTCACTGTACATCATCAGCTGCTATGGTAACTTGGTCGAACATGCGCTCGAACCTCGGCCAATAAGCACTGCACAAAAGATAAGTGATGACACTGCTTTGGAACTTTGTACCTCACCAAGGGCATGCTGGACTTTAGCAAGGTGATATCCCCCCGAGCTCCACCGCTCCCATACACAGTTTTTTTTGTCTTAACAAAATCTGTGTGTGTGTGTGTGTGTGTGTGTGTGTGTGTGTGTGTGTGTGTGTGTGTGTGTGTGTGTGTGTATGTGTTTCCAAAACAGAACGCTACAATGGAATGAGCTGCAGCCACCCTTTAACTCCAACCATCTATTAATTTTGGCCTCCAATAACGTCCAGTACTGCCAGTACCTTTTGGCAGGTAAGCCTGGTTAAGATGGCATGTTATTTATAATAATGATTCTTAATTCAATTAAATCACAACATAGTGTGAAATTTGGGTGATATATGAGTTATTTGTTTGCCATCCAATGGAAAAGCACCCTTTTTGTTTTGCCTGTCACTGCACATAGATGCATACTGTAGATAAACATATTTCTGATTAATACAAATGAAAATAATACAATTCGAAACAATAATTGTTATGGGTGTTAAAAAAAATGATTCGGCAATATATCACAATATTACAGCATGCAATTCTCGTATCGATTCAAGATGCAGCCGAATAGATTTTTAAACATGAATTTTTGATTAAAATATTCAACAAAATGTCTTACTTTGGGTTAGGGTTCACACTTGAAGCATTGAAGAAAGTTATATTAATGGAACATTAAGCCTTAAAATTTGATGTCAATGTTGTTCAAACATAAAAGAGTTTGCAACCAGTTTGTTCAATACAGTGGCTGACAGTTATAAGACTAAAGTACATTTCATACAAATACAAAGTTTGCTGATTAGTATTTTCAAAATTTGAGTTTTAAAAAATCGCAAGAGTTGACTAATAGATTCGTATCGGGATTAATTGAATCGTGACCTATAAATTGTGATACAGATCGAATCGCAAGGTACTAGGCAATTCACACTCCTAATAATTATGAATAATAACTAGCGGTCGCTGCTCGGGCCCTAATAATGCTATGAACATGCTTTTTGAATTATTATTAACCTAACAACAAAACTGTGACTCCCGCGATTTTTTCTGGTCACAAGTGGCATCTCTCATCGTTTGGAAGTCGGCCAACAAATCTTGAGGTCCCTATTGTGTTTTCTTCTACTTTTTCTTCTTTTTCTTCTCCTTGAAAACTCTCCAAACTTTGCACACTCTTCAGGTACGGCGAAAAATTTGATATTATAAAGTTGTCATAATGACATGGCTCCATAGCGTCCCCTACAGGACAAAATTAAAAACAATCCCGGCATGTTAGACCTACAGCTACGAAAATTGGCAGGCACGTGTAGCACCCCGAGACGTACAAAAAAGTCCATCATGGGCATATCCTAAAATGTACAGGAATTGAGCTATGAATTGTTCAATGTCTAATTTTGGCCCATTTTTGCACATTCATAGGGATCATACAATTGACCCCTTTTCCTAGACGAAACATTCATTTGAGTTAAAACTTGTATCATCTCAAGACCTGGAACAACGACTGGGGAAAAAAATGTAAGCTTTCAAAATACTATATGACGGGGGCGGGGCCTCAAACCTTGCGTTTCATATTTGCTTCGCTACAAAGGAGAAAATGTTTAATAACCCCCCTGTACATGCTCCAAAAATCCCAAACTTCTCTTCTATGATAATATTCTGTTATATCTATATCGCTACCCAGTGGTGACAAAAATTGAAATTTTTTCATTTTCTTTTTATTTATTTATTTTTTATTTTTTGGAGAGCTCAGTATTGTTCATTCGGTAATTTTGCCGATTTGACATGTCATCATCATTGCTCTCCTTTTTTTAAATTTTTTTGGTGTATTTTTTTTTTTTGTATGTGGGTGAATATGCGTGCGTGCGTGCGTGCATTCATTAGTTCACCTAAAACCTAAAAAAATAAAAATAAAAATCCCATACCGTTTCCCTAAACCGAACACTTCCAGCCAGAGTCGTGAGGCCGTCAGGAAACCTGAGAAAGGACCAAAGAAAAGAAAGGAAAGTGAAATCCAGCACCGACCAGACACCACCCACCAGGCCACCAACCAGAGTCCTTCACCAAACCCAGAGACATCTAAATTTCAACAAATCAGGGAGACCTCAAGAGACCAAAGGAGAGACTGAGGAAAGGAAGGAAGGACAGACGAAGCGGAGTGAGATCCACAGACACCAGCCTCCACCGATTCAATGACCTGAGGAAGATTGTGTCTGAGTTTCGATAGATGTTGGTGTGGTGGATCTGGCGTGCATGAAAATCTCCACCAAAGAGGAGAGCCGTCGACCCCCGCCAGGACAGAGCAAGCGCAACACCTCAGGGCCCCCCAGGCCGCGGCAGCGCCAAAGGACGACCCCCGGGCCGCGCAGGGGCAACCGGCCGGAGAGCAAACCCAGGAGCAGGAGCGCCACCCACCCCAACGCGGCCCGCGCCCCCAACCCAACGCAGCAGGACGGGGCGCTGCACGCCCGCCAGGAACCCCACCGGCCCACAGCCCCCGCTTGGCTCACACATCTGGCCTGGCAAAATGAGCAATATTTTATCATGTATTGTACGATTTTACAAAAATGCCTCACTAGCACCCCCTACTATTCTTTTAACGAAGCAACCCATGTATTGTACGTTTAAGCAAGAGCTACGACAATTTTTAGGTATATGAGGGAGCCCAACACCTACAAAAAAGTCTCTCGGACCCATATGCTAAAATAAACAGGAAGTGAGCTATGCATTTTTGAGTGTACACTTTTGTTTTTGCTGATTTTTGCATTTACAGGGGGCATTCTTTTGCCCATTTCTCCTACACGATTCAGCCAATTTACTTCAAACTTGTCCTGGACCATGCCAAAACCTCGCTCATCAAAAGGGGGGGAAAAAATTAAATTATTGACTCTTAGAAATACTATTTGACGGGAACGGGGCATCATTTTTTGTGTTTCATATTTCCTTCGCCATGAAAGACGAAATGCGTAGTAACTCCTTAGTTCATGTTCCAAAAAATCCCAAACTTCACATGTATGTTTATAGTCACGACCTGAAGGTATCCCTATGACAATAGTCAGTTATAAATATAGCGCCACCTAGACCTTGGATTGACAAAAAATATTACGACACATAAGGTATTTTGTCTAAAATTTGGATACTCTTTGTAAGTGTGATAACTAAGTTATTTATATATATTTTTTTACTTTCCACCACTCAAAATGTTCAGTGGCATCAGACCTATCAATACATACAGTATGTACTTTTTATCTATTTATTTATTTATGTATTTACTTATTTATTTATTTATTTTTTATGCCCTCTATGGACAATACAAGCAATATTGTGCTATGAGTAAAACAAACGATGATGTGTATATATGTACTTTAAAAAATGCCAATCAGGGCAACTAATTGCCCCAAAATAAAAACAGACGCTGATTTTTTAGGGTTTTAACATTGACCAAAACTCTTTGAGCTTTACACACTCATCACACCTGGCAAAAAAATAAAACAATCCATATGTAAAGGTATATTATGCCATTTTTAAATAAATTTGGCTTTGAATGTACCTGTACCCCAATGTGCAAGTACCCCAAAGTTGCCCAGGCTGCGAGGGCCCTTTATAGCTGCTCGCAGCTCTAGTTTGTTTTAATATTTTTATTACAACACAAAACTTTTTTTTTTCTTTAGTTTGTTTTAGTTTTTTTTCCAGGGAGCCCTTCTAGCATTTTATCAGGGGCATTTTAAAAAATGATAATAGGCGGCAATTTAACAGATTTTAGCTATCCCATGAACACATACACTGCTCACAAAAAGTTAGGGATATTTGGCTTTTGACTAAAATTTCAGGACGAGCCTAAAATGCATTCAAACCTTTACAGGTGAACTTATTGTGAATTTCTCTAAGCTTTTGAATGCTCATGTCCAACTGTTAAATGTTTCAGTACTTTTTGCATAAGTCACAAGACAAAATTCACAACAGGTGTTTGATACTTGAACCAACCAATACATGTCCTGGTTCAAATAGAGCTGTGTGATTCAGGTCTAACTGGTAGGATATTTTCTCATGTGTGCTAATAGTCTCCTCTAGTGTCAGAATAATGAGGACAAGTTTGAGTGGTGTCATATTCCCCACCATTATGTCTGCCAAAATGGGCAGTGCAACTGAACACATCATGATAATTATGCATTTGAATTGAATCAGTTGCTGCATAACAGTGATACATTCTTTATTTCCCAAACAAGCCAAGCATGACAAAGGCAAGCATATAAAAGCATATTTTTGGCTCTAAATTTATTGTTGACTTGCCATTTCCCCTCTGGTACAGTTTTCTTAAAATAGTCCAACTTTTGACCCGACCTTTGTCATGGAATGCCATCTTAAATTTTTGTGCTGTGTTTCTCAAACACATTCTCAACATCCTATTTCTCAGCTCCCTTTGTGATCCCTTTGCAGTATTCTTTTCGATTGTGTCCTGTGGGGCTGGGTAGTGCAATGAAGAAGTGATCCAAGAGAAAAATATTAAACCATACAACAAATTAAAGCCCAATTACACACCCTTGTCCAGTTGCATTTTGCAAATAATTACAGTGCAACTGTGCCACTGTTGACACCTAAAGTGAGAACGATCTTAAGAACTGGGTTTAATTGATGGGCAGAGGTAGGTAGAGTAGCCAAAAATTGTACTCAAGTGAGAGTACTGCTACTTTAGAATTGTAGGACTGAAGTAAAAGTAAAAAGCAGTCCTCCAAATAATTACTTGTGTATGAGTAAATACTGTAAGTATTCCGTGAAAATACTTCTCAGGAAACTGAGTAATTGATAAGTAATTCTGATGTCTATTTTTCATCAGAGCAAAAAGAAAAATAAGTACAAATTGCCCAACAATGTAACTGTAACTAAAACAATTAAATTTATTTTAATTATTATTATTTTATTACATATTTTTTGAACATGTTCAAAATTTCCTTGCCAAAAAACACCACCAGCGTATCAACAACTCTGGAGAAGCCTGATCACGATCCTCACCTGTGTTGGAGGAGGGAGACATCTAAAACACGCAGGACTGTGGCTCTTGAGGACCAGGGCTGCCTACCCTGCCCTAGGTCAAACGTGCCCGGATTGTTTTTTTGTTTTTCCACTCTGGGGGCGCTAGAGAGCCATGTTAGTTATCAGTTACGCCTAAAGCAACACTAAGGAACTTTCAATGTATGTTGATTATGGCGCCGTCATATGGACAAAGTTGCTAACGTTATGCCTCAAGGAAGACCACATTTCTCATGCGGACAAGTGCATTGCGTCATTTTTGAGTCCACGACATTCAAATTGACTTCCGTCTCTGTAATGAATGGGTAAAGGGGGATGTGACGTATGCCATAAAGTAGTCAGCACATTTGTAGTTTTTTGCGTGTTCCTACTATCCTCCTCAAAGTTCTTTACTGCCAGTAAAAATGATACAGACCCCCTCAGGCCATGGCAAAGGAACCATTCAACTACTTTTAAATCGATTTTTCGTCAGAAAAGTTATGAAAATATTTTACTAAGATTGAAAAGCTACTTTAAGGCCAGAGGTGCCAGTCGCGAGTAAGAAAGTGACAAACTCCAGCACAAAACACCTCTAAAGATGTTCCACAGGGGACAAACAAAAAAAGCTTTAATGCACACATAACACATTTTACCTTTCTAGAATATATTTAGAAACTACTCCACACATTGTTATTAATGACTGTCCTCCTGCATTTCCTTTCAAGCTCCACTGAGCACTGAGTGTAATTGTAGGATCAAAACAGGGTATGCTTTTTGGCCGTTTCCAGCCTCTCGCTACCAGTTGTATAATTCTAATTGTGGAAACTGACTGACTCTGGTTGGACGCTTACACCCACGAAACAACAGTCACAGATGCCTTGTCAATTGGTCTTTATTGCAGAAGGGGCCACAGTGAGGGCTTTTGGGGCATCAGGCATTGGTAATGAGAAACCTTTGTGCCATGACTGGGTCAGTAATCAAAGAAAAATAGAGAAAGCCTATGGTAGTTGTAGCTGGCTGAATGAAGAAGCTGTCAATCAAATCTGGCCCTCATGATATCATAGACTAAGCTGACCCAGTATGTCAGTATGCCAGAATCTGCCCAAATACCATTCAAAAGGGAACTAACGGTTGAAAGTGAGATAAAAGACAAATGGGCCAGCCTAGAGTGATTTCTAGCAGATTAAATCCTGTATAGTACAGCTGATGAGAGAGTAACTTCAATTAATACAAAAAACAAAACAAAAAGACCATTAGCCTTTATCACCCCATACAGTCAGCTTTCAAACTCTATGAAGCCCTTATCTGTCCTTGGAGATCAGCCTGTTCAGCCACTGGCTATGGGCCCCAGGCCCCATGAGATTGAGATTCATCAGTACCTAAGCAGCCTTTGTTCTTGTGCTGACTGCCTGCTTCACTGCTCTTACTAAGTAAGAGGCCACTGGCATTCAGCACAGCAAAATACCACAACTCCCACATTTAATAAAGACGGACACTATATTCCATGGTACTGAGCATGTTATGTGATGATGCAGAATTAAATAATTGTGATGATAATGTAAAACCTGCCGGTTGAGTACAAGCACCTGTAGCTAAAACCAAACTGTACTTTCTGGACCTGGATTTCCCATCTCTTCTTTTGGTACACCTAACAAAGGTTAAATGAACAGCAAACTGGCATGGTAGATGAATGTTACCATGTCGGCCTCACAGTTAAAACGCATAACAGTATTTTTTTAAATATTTTATCCTAATACAGTGTAAAGTGCTCAGTGTGCAGCTTGTATAACTGTCAATTGAAAGTCCCCTGAAAGTGACCAAACACACACACATATCCATCAATGTCTTAGGCTTTGTTTACACTGCAGGCAAATGCGACCCAGATCGGATTTTTTTGCACAAATGCGACCTGTATCTGACTTTTTTATGTCAGTCTGAATGGCTCAATTGCGATTTTTTCATATCCGACCTCGGTCACTTTCATATTTGGTCCTAGATCCGGTATGTATCCAAATTTTTGCAATGCGACCGCATTCTGAACGGCCATATATCCGACCTCTACGTCATCAAAAGTCCAATATGTGCTCAGCGGGGACATTACTCGGGAGATGTACGTGAATCGGCAAAGTTGTTTCGAGTAACAGTTGTGACTTTATATTTGACTTTAATTTAATCCCACTTGAAACATTAAGCATAAAGTTGGCATTTGTGGTGATAGTAATTATTATTATATTATTATTATTATATTAGTAATTATGCCACGCAAGACGACTCATTTATTACGTGCAGCAATAGTCAGGTTTCAATCCAATTTTTTCAAATTTTATAAGCGAATTTACTGAAAATGTGCAAAACGGACATGCGATTTATGCCCATCTGTTCTTCTTTTACAAATATTGAAAGCGGACTGCGCCGCTGTAGGTGGCGGTATACACCATAGAGATGTGATCTATCAGTAATTTGAAAGAAGAAGACCAGGAAGCAACGTCATATGAATTACAAAAGCAAAGACTTTTGTAATTCTTGATAAATCGTAACGTTTCTTTGCTGTTTTGCATCTAAAATAGCATTAATATCCATTATAATGTAAATATTACAAAACGATTTCTGTTTCGTCGTCCCCCCAAAACATACCCTACTTTATCGTTCGACATTGCTTTGGGACTGCGAACGTACGTGTGGCGTAATATCCGGTCAAAATGTGCGACGTGTATCCGGTCTTGTCAGTTGTTATTCGCAAAACCTGTTTCCATAGCCAAAATTCGCATTTTCCTTTTTTCATTACGCTTTAAAATCCACCCCCTCTTAGCTTAAAAACGTTTTTGCAAATTTTGGGACCTTTTTCGAATATCTAGTGTTTTTAAATTATATCAATTATAATATTTTTTTACATTTAATGAGTGTTTATTAATGTTTTTTATTCACATTAAAAATTTGTGTTTTTTTGTGTTTTTGATGGATGGGAAAGTGATGTTGAAGCTATCCTACAGCAAACATGGCAAGAAATTGAGTACTGTCTTGATTTGCTTCGTGCAAATAATGGTGCCAATATTGAGGTCCATTAACCCTTGTGGAATATTTATGTGTATATTATGGAACGTAACCAAAAATTGTCTCTGCCTGAAGTATGATAACTGAGTCATTCATTAATATTTTTTTTTACTTGAAACCACTCCAAATGTTCATTGACATCAGACATATCCACACATCTGTAGTTTTTATTTATGTATTTATTTTTATGTACTCTATGGACAATGGAAGTAATATTGTGGCATGAGAAAAACTAACTATGATGTACAGGGTGTCCATAAAGTCTCTTTACCATTTCAAAAATTTATTAAAAATGCAATTGATTAGATATTTTATTTAGATTTGTTCTATTGTATTCAGCGTTTATTAAAGTTTTTTATTACACTGCATTTGTGTGTTTCAGGGATCCTGTTTGTCAAAGGTCGCCCACTCCTTCCTTTATCTAACACTGTCCCTGTCTCCATAAATTTATTGTGCCATGCACGAATTGACGGACGTGATGGTGGATTTCTTCCATACTTAGTTCTGTAGTTTCGCTGAGTCTGCCTATCCGATTTTGTTTCAATAAACCATGAGAAACATTGCGCCTTCTCTTGAGGAGTAGCCATTTTGTAGGGGTTCATTCAACATCACCTCTTTGACAAACAGGATCCCTGAAACACACAAAAGCAGTGTGATAAAAAACTTTAATAAACACTGAATACAGTAGAACAAATCTGAATAAAATATCTAATCAATTGCATTTTTTATATTTTTTTTAAATGGTAAAGAGACTTTATGGATACCCTGTATATATACATTAAAAAAGTTCAAACTGGAATACTTGGTATGTTGTGATTCGGGCCTTGAATGCAATCATAAATCATAAAAAAAAATTGGGCATGTCCATTTTTTTGGACAATTGCAATTTTCTATTGTTGACCACAATTTTTTTTGGCCAAAATTTGGCAGACACTAAGTAATTTCTAAATATTTTTTTTTTTTACTTTTAACCACTCAAAATGTTCAGTGGCATTAGACCTAACCATACATATGCAGTTTTTATTTATTTACTTATGTTGCCCTCTATGGACAATAAAAGCAATAATGTGCAATGAGCAAAAAAGTAAATGAACCAAAAATTTAACATTATATATATATATATATATATATATATATATATATATATATATATATATATATATATATATATATATATACAGTGCTGCTCAAAAGTTTGTGAACCTCTTGAGCAATTTAGATTTTCCAATTGTTTCAACATGATTTTGTTGTTCAATCTGAACCATTACATTTTATATGAAATAACAGGTGTAGGTTTAGCATTTCAATGCATTGTTCTTTTTTTAAAATCAATTGTGTAGTCAAAACTAATTAAAAAGAGTTTTTGGTCAATTCATGTAGGTGCAAAAGTAAGTGAACCCTGAGCTGCATTGCTTAAAACAAGCAGTCAAGTAGGATCAGGTAGGACAAATTGGTAGCTAAACTAACCACTAAAATGGACCAATGAGATGAGAGTGGTTTAGCAAAGAAATTGTGCATTAATAGGTACGTTTCAATTACCCTCAGTTTTGTGCAAAAGGAAAGTTGCACAAAAGCACGCCGTTAATGAAAACACGTGATTTTCGAAAAAAACACTAAAGTATTGCAAAAACATTTACGCTCTCATAAGGTGGTTTTTGAGACATGTTGAAATAAAATGATTTCGCTAAAGGGCAATGGAAACACTTTTTGCGTATTACCTGTACTCATGTGACCCCCGCCCAGCACGGAGGAAAGGAAGTAGGAAGTACGGGGCCACACTCTTTTGTGTTGGAGCTGCCTCCGGAGGGGATAACAAGTCTTTTTAAGCACAAAGCCATTCAGCTATGGAGCCAATATGCCGCCATTCAATGCACGTCCCATATCGTTGCATGAGAAATGGCCGTTGCCCCGGGCGACATACGGCACACGTCGTCGTTGAAATCCATCCGTCCGCACCATAACACGGGTTATAAGCGCGCGCGCACACAACACCAAATGCCCGAACCCGCTTGATGCATTTTGCAAGGAAGAGTGACAAACATTCCCCAAAGTAGATGTGAAAGACTGATAAGTCACTAAAAAAAGTGTTTGGATTAAGTTATCATTGCAAAAGGAGGTGCAATGTCTGATTAAGTGACTCACATACTTTTGCACCCATGAAGTTTTTCTTAAATCTTCAACTTTTGCTCAATAATGAATGACAATATTATCATTCTTTTTGTTCAAGTCCATTATTTTCAATGTCAGCATTGTAGATTGGGGTATGACTAAACATTTAATAAGATTGTTTTAATATGTTATACAAAAAAACCTGACTATTCCTGCAGGGTTCACAAACTTTTGTGCAGCACTGTATATATATATATATATATATATATATAATCAAATTAGAATATTTGATATGATGTAATTAGGGCCTTAAATATGTTAAATTGAGTAAAAAAAACAACAACCTAATAAACACTCATTAAAATAAAATAAATCTATTAAAGTATCTCAACAACTGCCTTTGCAATAAATTGTTTTAATTGTAAAGAGACTTTATGGACACTCTTTATATTTGTTGAGTATTGTATTGGAATGTTTGTTCTGTCCATTTACCAATTTAAATAGATTTTCATTGACTGGTTGTTTCTAATTGAAGACTATATCTGAATGTTTTCTTTCAGGAATGTTCCCGGGAAGCCTGAGCCAAAGCAAACATCACGAGTCATCAGATAGCCTGGCAACTGTTTACATTGGGCAGGATGATGAGGAGTGGCTCTCTCAGGTCAGACCCCTGCTTTTCCTAACTGAGCAGTGACACTGTGACACAATCAAACAGACATAATCTCCATCTACTATGCTGACACCAGGGCATACTTGTGCTGGTCCCCTTCACCGCTTGCTTTGTGTGCAATAAATATTTGATATGATTTTTATTGCATGCATGAACACATTTCCCATTCATCCTTTGTCTTATGTGATTTGTTTTTAGAGCCCATCAATTTTGAATTACACAACACTTTGTTCCTGTAACCGTTTCATACAATAAATTCAATATGACATGACTGAACTTGATATTCAGTTGAGTTCATATACAGATACAGTTACCTATGTTTTAAGAAAACTAGGCCAATTAAATATTTGTTTCAGAGTAAGGTGTTTCAGTTAAATGTGTTGTAATCCCATCCATCCATCCATCCATCATCTCCTTCTTATCCGGGGTCGGGTCACGGAGTCAGCAGCTTTAGCAGGGAAGCCCAGACTTCCCTCTCCCCAGCCACTTCAACCAGCTCCTCTGACGGGATCCCAAGGTGTTCCCAGGCCGTTGCGGGGGGCGTTGGAGGCTATCCCAGCTGTCTTCGGGCAGTAGGCGGGGTACACCCTGAACTGGTTGTCAGGCCAATCCAGGGCACAAGTTTTGTTCCTTGCATCTTTCAAAAGTCTATAGCAAGTACCTTAAGAAAAAAATATATTAATCTGAAATTGTCAAATGAAAGGCTGTAATATTTCCTAAAAGTACCATCAGCAGATCAGAATTGGATACAGGCTTTAAATAACAATTGAGCATTTGAAACTGCAGTATAAATTCAGCCTCAGTTGATGATTAGTTAATAAAAACAATGTCTAGAAAAGGTCTTCTTGTCTAATGGCATGGTCAAGGTCATGCGTAGGCAGCATATGTTGTTTTGTGGACTTAAAAAAAGTTATGCTTATTTTTCATGATGAATTCACTCTGCAAATCCCTAGCAATCTCCAGGGAAATTAATTCTGGTTTGGAGGGCTATATGACAATCCACTGTTTTTGCATGTCATGGGAGAAATGGGCATACAGTGTTCTAATCATCACACATTAATTACCAAAAAAGGAGCATTGTGTACATTTATCAAAGCAAATGTGAACATTTGTCTTTGACAAGGCATCAATCAGACATGAAGGGCAAGATGCATAGAAACTCATCTGAAGTGCTTGTCAGGGGCTCACCTAGCTCTTGAAAATGCCTAAAATTGTATTATGAAAATGAACAAATATTACATTATGGAATATTCATAATCAACTGCACACAATTATGATCACGTTTCCAGTAAGTGTATCATAGATGTCCGTTAAATCACTGACACTTTTTTTCAGCCTGACTAAGCCCAAAACTCACTTTTCTGATGTCGGCAGGTAACCCACTATGTTTTGCTATGAATAATTCCACTCTATTCATAATTGATTAAATCAAATGCATCCAAATCTGGTTATACTTTTCATGTTAGTTTACCAAGAGCACAAAAGTCAATAGAGAACAAGCAAAGGTTAGTCAGTACTCCACTTTACGTAAGTGGATCATGTAGATATCTATTGATACTGTCTATCAAATCAGGTCCTTTGGTGTTATTTTGATCTATTGTCTTATGACTACAGTATATATTTTACAGACACTTTTTAACTATCATTTATTTTAGCAGGTGTAATTGTATGCTACAACTTTTACATGTACACACACTCGCACACCCTAGCTACTTTGATAGTACTGATGACACTCAATAACAATGTAACAATCACACAATACCACATAAGCTGTCAGGGTGGGTGTGAATGGTTGAAGGATGGTGGACCCAAATGTGGGGAAGCAAGGCAGTGAGACAGGAATGAAGTGCAATATGAGGAACTTTAATGAAACATAGGGAGAAATGTAAGCAGACAATCGGGACTGGACTGGTCGCCATGACTGGATGTGACGTGAGTAGACTGGTCGCCGTGACTGGGCGGGACTTGAGTGGACTGGTCACCTTGACTGGACGGGACGTGAGTAGACTGGTCGCCATGACTGGAACGAATGTGACGTGACAGGATCTGATTTGACTTGTTGTGGAGTGACTTGACTTGGCTGGGGCTATGGCTTCTTGGCTGTGATGAGGACGACTTGGCTAGTTGTGGTGATGATGGCTTAGCTGTGGCGATGACTTGGCGGTGACATTGGCTACTTGGCGGTGACAATGATTACTAGGCGGTGACAATGGCTACTTATTTGTGACGAAGACAACTTGGCTGTGAAAAAGACTTGATGCACGAACTTACATAATATAGGCAATGCACACACACCGACTGGACAAACACAACATACTAAATATACCAACACTAAATGAGACACACCAACCACAGACAAAAAACAACAAGAACACCCATAACGAACAAAAACCCAACCCCCACAGAACCGAAACCTGACAAACATTAGAAGAGAGCTCTTCCTGAGAAGGAGGGCCTAGCACAGGTATCCCCTATCCTGATCCTGGAGGGTCGGAGTCCTGCAGGTTTTAGATGTGAGTCTAAACCTGCAATTAATTAATCAAATAATTATTCATTTAATAATTAATAATGATTAATTTAACAAATAATTGAACTGCTTTACCCTACAACGCCCTATAGTTACGCCATACACTCTATTCAAAATCACTTATTTATATAAACTTAGACCAAAATGTAAACTTTTGTACTGCTGGGAAATAAAAATAGAGACTGCCCGCTCCTGTTTGGTGGAATATTTTCACGCTTGTTTCTGGTTGACTGTTGTCCTCGGCTTCCTCCTGTGTAGCCCTACTCGATTATGGAAACAATAATAATCACAATTGAAATCCATCCATCCATCCATTTTCTTGACCGCTTTTCCTCACAAGGGTCGCGGGGGTGCTGGAGCCTATCCCAGCTGGCTTCGGGCAGTAGGCAGGGTACACCCTGAACTGGTTGCCAGCCAATCACAGGGCACACAGAGACAAACAACCATACTCACAATCACACCTATGGACAATTTGGAGTGTTCAATTAACCTGCCATGCATGTCTTTGGAATGTGGGAGGAAACCGGAGTACCCGGTGAAAACCCACGCAAGCACGGGGAGAACATGCAAACTCCACCCAGGAAGGCCGAAGCCCGGACTCGATCTCACGTCCTCAGCACTGGGAGGCGGACGTGCTAACCAGTCAGCCACCGTGCTGCCACAATTGAAATCACGATCATTAATTAATTTTTGGTACAAAACAAGAAAATGTTTTCACATTTAAAAATATTATGACCACTTTAAAAAAAATAGAAAGACTAATGCTGGACAAACCTCTTACGCCTAATTTCATGTCTGACAATGATGTCATGTTCTTACATTATTTACATTTATACTCTCAGGTGGAGATTGTTACTCATACAGGTCCCCATCGCCGGCTGTGGATGGGACCCCAATTTCAGTTCAAGACCATTCATCCTTCAGGCCAGACTACAGTCATCTCATCTTCATCCTCAGTGCTTCAGTCTCAGGGCCCATCTGATACACAGCAGCCTCTCCTGGACTTTGACACAGATGACCTGGACCTGTATAGCCTGAGGTATTGTTAAAAAAATATCATATAGTATACATGGAATCCTTGAGTTACGTCATATGCGAGCTACGTTGTTTCGTCTTTACGGTGCCCGTGCCTCGTCCGTAGCACCTTCTTTTTCATTAATTTCCCACAGTAATCATGCCATTTTAAAGTTATTTAAAGTTCTTGTTGTTCTCCAGCAACGGACGTCCATCAGCAAGTCGGCTTGCCATCAGGCATGTCAAATTTCCGTTTGAATTAGCTCCGCTGTGCCATCCGTCAGCAATGAATGTCCATGCACGATATATTGGTTCCGGCTCTTCCGGGTGGTGCGTATATGTTTTTTTTATAATTACTGTACAAAGTATTTTGATGTAAATAACGACTTAAGTCGTAATTTACATCCCTATAAAGTAATAACAGTCATTTAAAAATAATAACAATAATAATTTTAAAGGCCAATGACGTACGTAATTGGCTGTTATGTTATTGGCCTGGTTAAAAAACTAAAACTTTACAAATGTAATACAGTACGTGAGTTTATAGCGTAATAATATATTAACGGGGGACCCCACAACCCAACCCACAACCCACTTTTTTTTTTAAATCTAACTTTGCATACTCAAATCTTTTTGCCTCTATTTGTATGATTTGCTATTTTATGTCAGGGTTTTCTATGGTGGTGGACCCAAGTGCAGGGACGCAAGGCAGGGGTTCTAAAAAAAAAAAGTAATTTAACAGAAACAACAAGTACAAAGAAACACTATAAAAACTAATTAGAACTTGACAAGGTTGAGAAAACCGGCAACGAGATGTGACATGGACAATGAAACGACAAGGACTGAAAGAAAGCAAGGAACTAAGGCCCCATCCAGACGGAAGCAAAGCCGGCTTCGTTCCTCAAACAAATCTCGTACACACAGAAGCATTTCAAGACTTGCGTGTGTCCAAAATAAGATGCTGAGGATGTTTATCGGCTGTAATGTATATGCCAAGTCTGGAGTGGCGCTGTAGCGCAGCCACAGGGAGTTAACGGAAAGCGTAGAAGAAGAATCACCGTAGAGGACAAACACTTTTTTCCCCTAACTTTATTGCAATCTACAGAACAAACATGGCTTTGCATGCATCAAAACAACATAGAAAAAGACGAACACAGGAGAAGTGACAATGGCGGGTGATTCAAGTACAACACCGCTTGTTGAACGTGGGAATAAAGGAGCTAAATATTTTGCTGCAAAAGTATAAGCAAGCTAAGGAGGCTGCACAAAACAACTACGACACGGCTATCCGCCATTGTTGTTGACAGGCTGACGGTTCGCACGCAGCCACGCAAGAATTAGTGCATACATCTTCAATGTGTGATAATGCGTCATCGAGCTGCGAACATTACGTCATCATTGGAGGAATATCCTGCATATTTGTGCATCCCTGACTTCACTTCCTAACATTTAAGTTCCAAGACTTATGATTTAAACACAGACAATTACTTATATATTGCAATTCAAATAGACCGCGATAAAATGTATCTATTAATTTTGAAATATAAGGAGAGTGCTTTTTCCACAAAAACAGCGTGTGGACAACAACTGCTACTCTATGGAGTTAACTATACATTTTATAGCTTTAATAGTATGTATAATCTGTCCTCTCTGACCAGACTAGTACAATTTAGCAGACAGCGAACAGTCTGTCAAAAGAGTCCAATGTTGCTGGTATTAAGCCGTTTATTACACTCCAGTTGAGATAAACTGTAAAACTAAACTAAAGAAAATTACATACAGTGCACACTTAAATGCAAACACACTTTGTTTAGCTCGTTTCCAGAAGGTAGCTAGTTCAAGGTTGAGCACAATTTAAAGCACCATTGACTCGCTAACGCTAATTAGCACGCTACTCTTAGCACTGGTATCACTCAAAAGATCTACCTGATCTACCTCATATTTGCTAGGAAGAATATTTAGGCCTTCCTGATGTTACAACAAGAAGTTTGTGAGTTTTCGTAAAATGTTGTTGCCATGGCAATACACTGTTTGCCAAAAAAAACAACGCTGATTTTGAGGACCTGAATATGCTCCAAAACTTGTGGAACTTGGCACACACATCTGGCTCTGCAAAATTATTATTTTTTTATAGTGTAATGTGCAATTAAAAAAAGGAAAGAAAAAAAAGACTCACTAGCGCCCCCTAGAACATGTTAATGAAGCAGCCCCGATTGTACGTTTTAGCAATTTCTACGAAACTTTGGAGGTATATGAAGGAGACCAAAACCATTTATCGGGATCATACTTTTGCTCACTTCTTCTAGATCCATCATTCATCCAACTGACTTCAAACTTATCCTGTACCATGTAGCGATTATTTGGGTTGCCGTAATGGCGAACAAGAAATCTAGACAGTACTGAGGGCAGTTGTAATTTCCTCAGCAACCTCTGGGGGCACCATGTTGACTTTGCTTGTTTATAGAAGCAAAATAAACGATAAAAATCCTATTATCAAGTATTCATAATATGAAGTTGCTACTTTAGTTAATCATGGAGTTCTTTGCTTTAATAAGATAATTACTAATCCACTCAGTAAACAAATGATTCAGCAGAAACGGGATTTCTAGACAACAAATTTATTTAGTAAACACACACATATATCAGTCACAGCCTAACCTATTCATGAAACGGAATAAAAATGTGAATCAAAGATAAAAAGAAAACATGCAACCTAACTAACTATGATAAAAAAGGGTAGATAAAAAGGTAGATGGGGAATAGAGATGAAAGCGTTTTGACCTGTCAATCCTTTTTATATTTGAATCAAAGCGTTGCACCAGTAGTATATGGTCAGATTGCACTTACGGACTGGTTCAGTTGCACGGGAGAGAGGGACTCGGCGAGCATCGATCCTCAGTTGAAGAAAACTCCGTTGGAGGCAATCTGGGCGGTCGGCGCACGCGTAGTTGGAATGCCGCGGCAGGTCCTTGGCTGGCACAAGTCCCGGTTGGTGGTGATGTGCTTGCGCGGTTGAGATGGCGCAGTCAGTTGCTGTGGGCGCTGGGGGGTGTCTGGGGCGCACGGTTGAAGCAGAAATAGGTCGCTGGCGCGCAGCGGCTCGGTGCCTAACAGCCGTTGTGGGACCAGGTTGGTGGGG
The DNA here is from genome assembly GCF_051991255.1 of Vanacampus margaritifer. Lineage (NCBI taxonomy): Eukaryota > Metazoa > Chordata > Actinopteri > Syngnathiformes > Syngnathidae > Vanacampus > Vanacampus margaritifer. Next base: position 4,426,066 of record NC_135436.1, on the reverse strand, counting down.
CGCTGCGTGATTCAGAGAGCGGAAGGTAGGTGGGTCGGCTCTCGGCAGGAACAGACACGCGCATTTTGGGACCCGCAGTTTGGTTGCGAGTACTTGCTTCATGTGTGCTTTGGGACGCAAGCCCTGGCTCAAGTCCGGGGCTCAAAGAAGGAAGCCACGTGGTCGCTCTCAGCATGTTCGGCGACCACGTCTCTCGTGATGGTCAGAAGTTCATGGAGCAGGAGGAGAAGAGGCAGAGGTGTAAAGAAGAGAGAAGAAGAAGGAGCGAAGAAGAGGGGGAAGTTCCTTCACGCGCTGGCTTTTAAAGTCAGGCAGTCCCACCTCTTCCGTGCGCTTGAAGCAGACTTGGTCGACTGAGACCAAGCTTTTGGGATAGCATTTGATCATTTTTGATCAGAATTGACAAGCCAGATGCTTCATTTATCATTCTGAACACATTTCAACATTACCGCGATCATAATGTTATTGAATCTGCTAAGCTTACTAATTAGCTAAACTTAGGTGGCTACAGAAGTTACCACATCATTAATTCTAGATACTGTAGACATACAGGTTGTGTACAAAGATAAACAACAAAAGTCACTTAATGTCAGTCAAGTACATAGGGTCCGTTTATTTCCCGAATTATGTAGACTTCAGATTAATTAGGAGCGGCAGGATTCTTGAGGATAATACCGATAGTGACCGCTGGAGGGCACTTTTGTACCGTATAACTTCCAAGGGGCATTGTTTCCAAAAACACATGGCTGATTCCTGTGGATAAATCAGACCATAAAAGATGGTCTGGGGACTGATAAGCAGCCTTATCGCTAGTCTGCTTGCTAAACAGGCTTTTAGGACTCGGTAGGCGCTGAGGTATGTGTTTCCTGTGTGTTGTAAAAAAACAAAACGAAATCCAGTTCTTGCTGGAGGGAAATTCAAAGAGTTGTCTCTGGTTGGTTTGAGAAAACACAGGGTTAAGAGCACACATTCCCTAGGGGAAAATGTTTAAAAAGGCAAATAAAATTGAGGGTGGCGGGCAATATTCGTTACAACCATGTCAAGACCTGAGACAACAGCAGGGGACAAAATCTTCAGTTTTCCAAATACTATATGATGGGGTCGGGGATAAAATTTTGTGTTTCATATTTCCTTTGCCACGAAAGACAAAATGCTTACAAACTTAAAGCATAACTCAACACTTAATCAACTTTTTTTTTGCTGATAAACTGTATACACTGGGGTCTACAAATGCTGTGTACATGTCCTGGTCATTACTTTTACATTTTAGTTCATGTTTTTTTAAAGCTTGATTTGGGGGCAAAAAAACATGTGTTTGGTGCCATCTTAAGGTTAAACACTGAGATAAACACAATTTGGCTGTTTGTTCTCTCATTACACTCATTCTCGTACACACCTCCTTAAAAGGCTTCTTATAGTGAGTTGCTGCTGTCAATCACAGCCAGACCACGCCCAACCCTCTTCCCATCCGCAACCCAACGGTCCTCCAGGCAATACCCCCTTTGAGTACCAATTTCAAATTTTAGTGAGGGGTGGAGTCTGACTTCCTGTTGAGTAATCATTTAAGTGGTATTGCCACCTACTAGCAAAAGCAAATACATGTGTTTGATGTTTTTCTTATAGTGGGTGAATCACATCAATCGCAATTTGCTTAGAACAAAAAGTTTATTGTGCCATTTCAAAAAATTTGCAAATTCCAATGCGCCAATACCACAACGTGCAAGTACCCCAAAGTGGCCCGGGATGTGAAGGCCCATTCTTAGCTGCTCTAGTATTTATTTTTTTACTTTTGTCAGACTCCAGATTCAAGTTATTTCTTGGGCCACTGACACTGTGAGCTTTTCTTTTATTAATGTAAGAGTTTGAACCACATATGTAGTTCCTCACATGCATTCAAACAATGTTTCCCAGTTTTGTGTGTCATTTCAAGCCACAAGATACAGTACCAGTTATTAAATAAAAAAAAGTCACTTGAAGTAAAAATGTGGTTGGGGTAAGGTAATTTAGGTCTTTGCTTCATACCCATTGACTTAATCTGTACACAACGTTATGCATATTTGGCCTTTTTAGGATGCAGCCTTTGCGTTCAGATCCAGTCAGCATGCCTGGGTCATCACAGCTGTTAGCTGATCGTCAAGAACAAGCTAACATTATGGATGCAGGTCCAGGTAGGAAAATGTATTTATTATTTTTACCCTTATTGTTTGTAGAACACATTTTATTTTGTATATTTTTACTATTTTTTTTCCTGTATTGTGATTTTTTTTCTTGTTTTAAATTGTTTTGCTATCATATGAATTGAGACCAGAAATTGAACTTGTTTTTGAAATGCCATTTGGGCCACAGCTCTTTTTCACACCCACCACTCACTGACATTGTAAGTGTATGTTCAATGTTGACACATAATCAGTTTTACTGGATATATATTGTCACGTCGTTGATTGTATAATTATTTCATCTTGTGTGATTGCCGCCATGCCCGCTGCAATGCATCGTAACTCGTGTTTTGCATTGCTAAAGCATTACACCATTTGTGGTGTTGAGACGTGTGTCCAACATGAACAGTTGAGTTTTTCAACACCAACTCAGGTTGGTAAAGTTGTAACCAAGCATTGTTGAATGAACTGATGAAGTCCGCTCAGATGAGAGGCAAACGTCTTCAAAGACAAACAGAACAGGCTTGTTGTGATCGATTCAATGCCCTGAGAATGAAATGACCTGGAAGAATAAGAAAATTCTTAGGCAGGTTTTTGCGAAAAAAAATTAAGACTATAAATCATTTCAAAAAATGTTTCACCATTTACAGTATACTGTATGTATGACCTATATCTTGTACAGCTCCATTGTAAGCAAATATTTTGAAAGGAAATGTAACATTTAACATCTGAAATATTGCAGTTGCACATATATGCACAGTGTTGTCACTGTGTTCAGAATTAATCTTAAATCAGCACTCATATGCCAACATTTTGTCTTAATAATCCCAAGTAGCATTCAACTGTTCTAGTCGGCTTTTCCCACATGCATTTAGGAATTTTCAAGTATTTATTTATTTATGTTAGATATGACTTCCATCTTTCTATTTGATCACATAGCCAAGATAAATCAAGAATATCGTCGCTGTCTTGTGAAAAACACTTATGTCCATTTTTGTCTTTTTTTCAAATACATTTTTACGTTTATGGGATTAAATTGAATGCAGACATCCCAAAAGTGTAAAAATAATTTTCACAGGACAGCAACAATATGTGAGGTTGCTGTCCCATGTGCTGAACAGCCAGTACTAAATTCCTGCACGTCCTGCAGTATGACTGTCGGCCATTAAATAAGCTCCCTTACCACTTTTCTTCTCGTTTTGGAGGGGCATCCAGTTCTTGGTAATGTCACTGTTGTCTAGGGCTGGGTTTAAAAAAACAATTTTGAATAATCAATATTAAATCGATTTTACTTTGAGCGTGACATTGATTCATAAAAGTATGAATCAATTGTTTTAATGTCTTTTAATATTTTGAATATCTTTTTTTCCCCAGAATTTTAAAGGTCTCATATTATTCAACTTTTCAACATATTAAAAATAGTTCTCAAATGTGTAAAAGACATGTCTGTGACATGCATTCGTCAAAATTGACTTTGGATCTAATATTTTTGCTGTCCCTAAATCAGCCAAAAAATGCTGTGTTCAAAACAGCCTGTTTTAGGGGTGTGTCACTTTTATGTAAATAGATGCACCAGGCCACGCCCTTCTCTCTCGAAGGGGCAGTGATTTCGGTCATGGTAGCCATGTGCTAATGTTGTCAATGGAAAGGACTGGCCATGGGAGCAGAAGAAAAGAAAAATACAGACATGTCTTTTGCACATTTGACAATTATTTTAATATGTGGTAAGTGGCATAATGTTTTACCATAAGAAAAAGTAGCATAACGTTACTACAGAGACTAGCGTTAATTTGTGATTGTTTAGGCAATGGTTATTTTGCCGTAACCGGCAAATCTCCCGCAAACATTATTTTGCCGTGAATGTCTCCGATTTGCCGTGAATACTTGTAGACATTTTCAAGCGGTTATGATTAATACAAATGTGCACATTTAGGCCACTGCGCGGTCGCAACGTGCAACCCGTCTCGTTGAGACCACTTAGCGGTCGGTTAGCATAACAAAGTCATGACAACTAGGCGGTGAGTTGCCATTAACCATTTTAACCACCGGATTGTATCTTGACAAAACTATACGCAACCGCTTCATATTATCCAACCACCGTCTCCTTTATCATATCTGACCTCTTGTAACCAAACAACCTCCACAGGACAAATGTAGCTCCCACTTTAGGCACTAAAAATGCACCAGTAATATGGTAGAAGGTGCACATCTCTTACTAGAAAGGCTAAATTAAAAATGTTAAACTTACATCTTTCCCGTTTGCAGTCGTGTCACACCGTTGGGACCGATCCATCATGTTTAAACGTGTTGCAAATCCAGCTCTGAACAGGCTTACACTAACAAAACAGTCCTTTGAGAAATGATGTCGGTACATGTCCTTCAAAAATAAAATTAATCCACTGTCTTCTCAAAGACTTGGGATGAAAGAAGCAACCACTTTTTCCTGCTCATTGTTTCCCCTCTCCTTCAGAGCATTTGCGAGCAGGGGGAGAAAAAGAAAGGAGCAACCAGCTTTTCGATTTTCAGTGGGCGTGACAAACCTTTACCAGAGGTGGTGCCACTAACCCGAGGGGGCTGGGTCGAGTGCACTTCTGTGCCTTTTTGACGTCACTAAGTTACGGAAGTTTAATCTTCCCATTTGAAGCACACATTTTAGAAAGGAGGAGAAAGCTGAAGAAGTCTCAGACAGACTTTTTTCATACCTGTTTGGATTGTAGACAGGCCGGGGATGCATATTATTGATAGAAAACCCCACTAAAGTGTGTTTTCATACTATGGGACCTTTAAAGACTAATTGTTTTATATCTCAGTGTTTTCTTGAAATGCGCTGTTCACATTAATTTAAAAAAGTATTTTCTTACATTTATAAAATACCTGACTTATTGCATTTCCAGAATCTTTTTTTATTTATATTTACCATTATTGAATTCAAATTATGAAAATATTTTCACCTCATCCATGCTGATTTCAATGTTTGTGTAACACTTAAGTGATTATAACACGTTATTTTCATTAATAAATCAATTAACCAGTTACTGCCTTTGCAAAATTTAATTTGGAATTTAATGTTTGTGGAGTTTTTATCATGTCCTTGTTATTCAAAAAAACAACAACAACATTATGTTCCATAATTAATCAATATTGGATTGAACTGAAGTGAACACAAGTGACCCTTGTGAATCGAAATTGAATCGATTGAAGAAATTTGAATCGATACCCAGCCCTACTGTTGTCCCACATTTTATCTACTTAACTTGCAGCCTTTTTCACTGAAGCAACCCCCTTCGCTCCCGCTGTTTTACTGGATTTTGACCGATTGCAAGGACCTCAGAATATTGTGTTCTATTGCTATAAAAACATGGGAACCTATCAAAAGAAAGATTAGAGTCTCTTCTTTCATCAGGAAAAAAGTATATTTCTATCTGTTCCGTCATCATTATTCAAAAATATAGCGCTGTGTGGAAATCAGCTTGTTTGCAACATGGCCCTGGTTGATCTCTTATACTCTGCTGCCACCTGCTGGACGTTTTTGTAATAACTATCATTGCTTTAACTGTTCTCTGCAGTTCAGAGGCTGCCTCAAAGCTTTCTGTATGCTCTAACATAAAAAACATAAATTATGTATAAATAAGCCTTTGGGACATTTAAAAAAATTAAAATAGAACATATTTATATGTTTTTTGGGAGCGAATTAATTAATGATGTCAGTATGAACACAGCCACATCCCCGGTATATGAGAGTGTACACACTTGTGCAAATACGTTACACCATTTGTGTATTTTTACTTACCGTCTCAAAATGTTTTTTGTTTTTTTCAATTTAGTTGTACAAGCTTTAGGTCACATTAAAAGTAGGGTTTATAGTTTTAAAGTTGCTAGCGAGATTCAAACTTAGCCTCACTCCACTACCACCCCCTTGTCAAAGCCTGGTCAAAGCCATGCCTCTCATGAAAATGCACCAGACAGACACGCACGTAAGGTTTACTATACAAGCTGGTGTTAGCTATGGCTACTACATTGGTACTACATGTATTCATGTTGGAACGTTGTAGACACTATGTTAACTCATTTGCTCCCATAAACGTATCAATACGTTCAAATTTTAAAAATGTCCCAAAGACGGATTTATACGTTTTTTTGTTTGTTTTTTTATGCTACAGCATACAGAAGGCTTTGATGCAACCTCTCAACTGCAGAGAATGGTTGAAGAAATAGTAGTTTCAGTAGAGATGTTACGCTCGAGACAAGTGTCGAGCACTCGCGGCAGAAGTATCACAATCGGTCGTCCCTATGTAATAATATTAATAATAATAATACATTTTATTTGTAAAACACTTTATATTTGGCATCAAACCTCAAAGTGCTACAGTGAGTAAACATAAAGCACATAATAAGACCAATGTATCAAAACAAAATTTAAAAAACTATAAATAAGATAAAACTTTCATAAAAATCATAATTTATACGTCTTTCTAAAAAGGAAGGTTTTAAGCCCTTTCTTAAAAACATCCATCATCTCAGGAGCCCTAAGGTAATCCGGTAGGGTGTTCCACAGATGAGGAGCTGCGGCTTCGAAGACCCTATCACCCATCGTCTTAAGCCGTGTCCTGGGCAAGACCAGACGGTGCTGTTGGCCTGACTGGGTCCGGGAAGAGGTGTGTGGTGTGAGTAGTTTGGTGAGATAGGTGGGGGCCGCACCGTGCAGACAGTGATGGGTGTGTAAAAGAATATTGTATTCTATACGGGCGTGAATGGGGAGTCAGTGCAGTGTGAAGGATGGGAGTTTGTGTTTATGCACCCTCATCAGGACTCTGGCAGCATTGTTCTGTACATACTGGAGCTTCTGTAGGCTCCTGCCAGAGATCCTGATGAGGAGTGCATTACAGTAGTCCAGCCTGGAGGAAACAAAGGCATGGACGAGCCTCTCTGCAGCAGGAAGGGAAAGGGAAGGGTGCACCTTGAAAATATTATGGAGGTGGAAAAGGGAGGTTTTGCAGATGGAGGTGACATGGTTGTCAAAGGAGAGGTGGGGGTCAAACTTGACCCCCAGGTTTGTAACGGAGGGAGAAAGAGGAATAGTGTGACCAAAAAATAAAACAGAGGTGAGAGGAGAGGAGCGGAGTTGATGAGGAGTACCGGTGTGAATGGCTTCTGTTTTCGAGCCATTTAGCTTCAGGAAGTTTTGACCCATCCCACGCCCCCATCTCCTCCAGGCACAAGCTAAGACGGGCGGTAGAGGTAGCGGGGGAGCTGGTGGGATTGATTTTAATATAAAGTTGTGTGTCGTCAGTATAGCAATGTAAATTAATTCCATGCCTGCTGACGACACGGCCAAGGGGAAGCATATAAATGGTGACCCCCAGGTTTGTAACCGAGGGAGAAAGAGGAATAGTGTGACCAAAAAATAAGGGAAGGGCTGAGTACAGAGCCCTGGGGGACCCCACAGGTGACGGTGTGGGGGCGGGATTTTGCATCCCTCAGAGCCATGTACTCGGTCCTATTGGTGAGGTAGGAGTGAAACCAGTGATGGGGAGTGCTAGTGAGACCAAAGGAGGATGTTGTGGTCGACAGTGTCAAACGCAGCAGAGAGGTCGAGAAGAATGAGGAGGGAAGTTGAACCGGGGTCAGAAGTCATCAGCAGATCGTTAGTGACTCTGATAAGAGCTGTTTCTGTACTGTAGGAGGGGGGGAAACCAGATTGGAATTTTTTATACAGACATTTGAGATGGTTGTGTAGCTGGGTAGAAAACAGTTTTTTCTAGGAGTTTGGAGATTAACTGAAGATTTAAAATTGGTTTGTAATTTGACAGGGGTTCAGGGTCTAAGGAAGGTTTTTTTAGGAGGGGTTTTATGAGAACAGTTTTAAGGGTGGATGGCACAGTGCCCGCTTTCAGAGAGAGGTTTGTTATTTCGGCAATGAGGGACCTAATAGAGTGGTGGTGAGTTTTAAGCAAAGAGGACGGGACTTGACACGCTGCGTTTGAAGAGAGAATTTAGTTAATTGTTGTGTGAGGGATGAATTATACGTGTCAGGGGCATCATTGGTTGGAGGTAAGAATGATGAGCAGATTATGTAATTTTTTTAAGTGAAAAAATCAAAAAAACGGTTACAGTTTTTTTCTGTATTGCTGTAAGGTGGGGAAATCAATGGTTTGAGTAGATGATTGATTGTGGAGAACAGTTTGTTGGAGTTACCGGGATTGTTGTTAATGAGTGTAGAGTAATAGATTAACCTGGCCTTGGGGAGAGCCTTTTAATATGATCTGCGATGCTCCCGGTAGGCCAACTTACCGCTGGATCTGGTGGAACATCTAATGACGTCACGTTCGAAGCAGACGCTCGGCAGGTGTTGAGCGCTCGCGGCAATAGTGTATTGATACGTCGTTCCGATGTTGTGCTTCATTCGGTGGAAAATCACATGACCGTGGAAGCTAAGCGTTGTTACGTCATGCGTGTCGACACGGCCGTGACTGTCGACGTGTCACTCCAGGTAGGGGGGGCAATTGATTGAGTCAAACTCACAATGCTTCTTGGGGGTAAGATTGAGAGGAGAGCTTTTACGCGCATTGAAGTCCCTGAGAATGGGGAAAAGGTGCACTAAAAAACAATAAATAATATTAACATGGGGGGGTTACCTACGGAAGTGTTTTCACTCCAAAATTAATTTTTTTTTACAAGAAGTGCTCCGAGGACATCTTATTAGGGTTTTTATTCAATGAAAAAAACTACTAGGGTTGAGGCACGAACCCACAACCTTCAGGTTGGGTGACAGCCACGCCAGGAGCTGAGCCACGCCACTCCTGCTATGTTGCTGCTGTCAGGTGGAATACTCGTACCTTCAAGCTATTTTTTGCTTGTTTAGTCACCAGAAATACATTAGCCTATAATGGCAGACAACAACACTAATATGGCTCACATGATAGATTGTCTGTCTACCAAGTGCGGAAGTCATGAGTTTGCTCCTCAACAGTTTAGCAACTTTTTTGAAATTAATAAATAAACTGTGAAAAATGTACCCCAAACTCCCCTTGTAAAATTTATAGTATAATAAAAAAAAAATAATAATAAAAAAAAATATATATATATATATATATATATATATATATATATATATATATATATATATAATAAAAAACCTTACTAGGTTTTTTTCAAGTAAATATCACTCCCCTTTTTTTTTTTTTACAGTGGCGGTGGATTATTACACAATCGATTAATTTGAAATTGCACAAATCCATTCATTTACACACCATATACACTGATTTGTAATATAAATCAAATCACCGAAAGGATCTTCTCCAAAGCTGGAGAGGCGAATGAAACGAAATGCTGCAGAAATTATGTTTTTCGTGAAACACCCAAATCCCCACCCCAGTGTCACATGCATTTTATTCAAATACCATCATCAGTTTTCTGTTGCATAAGTATTTAACTTTTTCATATAAAACTAACACAAGAGTGTCTTCTTTTTTAGTGATGTTTTGCCCTTTTGCTGAATGTAAATGAAATATATTTTTTGTCTAGCAGATGTCACCACACTGAATTGTGTCAAATGCCTCGAAGCATTGACCCATTTCAACACAATTGCTCCAGTGGTACAGAAAGCAGTGGTGAAGCAGTGTCATGACTCACCACACTGATTTGTGGCAAATGCTTCATAACACTGAACCATTTCGACACATTGCTTCATATTGATACACTGCTACAGTAATCTTCGGTTTCTCCATCACTACTTATCAGAGGTGGGCGTTCCGTCAACAATGAGGGAAAATCTGTCAAGCCGTCAATGACGAACCCCCATTTTTTTACGATTGGCAATTGATGGCAAACTTTAAAAAATGATGAACTAAGCATTGAAGGAAAGGGCTTTCCGTCCGTCAATCCGGGACACTCACTTAGTTGTGTCTGCAATGTCTCCCAAGCAGAGTTGGGAATAAAAACTATGTAATCAATAAGCTCATGCAATAAACATGAAGCAATAAACCCACCTGCATTGTGTCACATAGAGTACCAGTCATTTCAAACAGACTCTCAAAATCATTGCTTTCACAACATGACAAGTAAAGTACTTGGCTGGGATGTCATTGTTTGTAGTGCAGTCCACAGTCACGGTTGTATTGTGAAATGCATTAAATTGACACAATCTTGCTCAAAAGATTCATGGTGCATGCAGGAACAAACTTAAAGTAATAAAGAGCAGTGATTTTGATTAAAATGTTAAGAGATGTTTCTGTCATTTTGCTTTTTATGTAAATTGACGATGTTGCCAATCGCTGTGATTGGCTGTGTTAGACATCAAATCCAAATCAGTTATTACGTTTTGTTTCCCTTCCAGTAACCTGGCTGAATAAATTTATTTCTCCCTGTTTCATTCTAAAAATGTTATCAAAATTTCAGTTAATTGTCAGGATCTTACTCTTTACTAAATGGAGACAAAGGTTCCACGTCAACGGTAGCCAGATGGCCTGTCGCCACCATGTGACGTGACTGTGTCAAGCCAAGCCAATTTAGTAGTTTTTTTTTTTACACTCCAATTAATTATGCTCAAAATTCATTGACATGCCCACCTCTGGTAGTTATTCCAAAACGGCCACCAAGTGGCAGCAGAGTATAAGAGATCAACCAGGGCCATGTTGCAAACAAGCTCATTTATCCACAGTTCTAAACAGATTTGTGAATAAAGATTAAACTTAGCTATATTCTAATGCTAATTGCTGCAAAATGGAAACAGATATGAATATACTTTTTTTCCTGATGAAAGAAAATACTCTTTTCTTTCTTTATGTAGGTTCCATGTTTTTATAGCAGTAGAACACAATATAAGCGAAGTGTGCATCTCGGACCGTGCAGTGCGGGCAGGGGGGCGTTACCCTGCTACCAAACAGTAGTCAAGAGTAATGGAAAGCCATGGAGACTTAGACGATTTCAACCGCTTGAAAGTTGATGATTTAAAGTGCTTTTGTTGTCGCTGTGGATTGCCTGTTACAACGAGGACTGCATTCGGCAACAGACAGAAACGGAAAGATGAATGGCTGCCCTTGCACATGCTGCGTCGATCAAAAAATTACCTATCTTGTTCACAAAGGAGGAAGAGAGAGATGCTGTCAAAAATGACTACATGTTATTATTAATTGTTGAAGACAAAGTATTTTCTGACACGTTGAAGACACGTGATGGATGGCTAAACGAAGTTCATGGTTTGAAACTATGGCCACCTTGCACGTCAGCCGATATTTAGCTGAATGTGTGCACTTAACCAGGAGTTGGATCGATGACACAACACCGGGACCGATCAAGAGACCGGTAGGATCTTTCTTCACTAAAGGGGTCAATTAGGGCTAGAAGCACGTTCCTAAATGACCGACACTCCATTAGTTTGGTTACACGTACGTCCGCTAGCAAGCTTAGTGATGCTGCCGTCTGTTCCCTCGGTTTCAAGCTATTGACAAAATAAATGTGTTTTTCCATTTTAGCCTCTTTTACGGACGTTTGGATCTTTTTTTTCTGTCTGGAAATTGGGAAGAGTGAACGGAGGTTTACAAACGTACTCTTGCATCTTCTCGAGCTTTGCAATAGTGTTTTTTTTGCCTACAAACTCCATTAAGACAGTTAAAAGTGCACCTGTCATTTTATCACTTAAGGCTGAAAGCCATTTAAACTATTCTTGCAGTTAGGCAAACACTTTCAGCGATTCATTCGCCGCCATTCAAATGACGGCTTTGTTTGGTTGCAAGTTTTTTTTTTTAAACTTGATTTTCACGCATGCGCAAACATAATGCACACTACACTTATTCTCTGGGACTTGCAAAATCCAGTAAAACAGCCGGTGAGAGCGAAGGGGGTTGCTTCAATGAAAATGGCTGGGAGTGAATGAGTTAATGGTTTGAACTGCTCTTTTTGCAATCAATTAAAAATACAAGAGTGGTGATGAAGTTATCTGATGACCCAGTGATTTTGACAGTGTATTTTCCAAGCCCGCTGATGATGATGATGATGATAATAATAATAATAATAATAACAATAATAATAATAATACATTTAATTTGTAATGCACTTTACATTTCAAAATAAATCTCAAAGTGCTACAGGGAAAAGTTAAAACAAATAACAATAAATAAAACAGTTAAAAACTATGAAATCTAGCAAAAAAATAAATACAAAAAATATATATATATATTAGTAGACCTTTTTAAAAAGAAAGGTTTGAGGCCTTTTTTTTTAAAGCTTTCACAGTCTATGGAGCCCTCAGGGTTTCTGAAAGGTCATTCCAGAGCCGCGGGGCGACTATCTGGAAGGCCCTGTCGCCCATAGTAGAGAGTCTGGACCGAGGCTGGTGTAGGCAGTAGGTGGAGGAGAAGGAGCAAAGGTGTCGTGTGGCATTGTGGAGAGTAAGTAATTCATTTAGGTAGGCAGGGGCTTTTTGATGAATGCATTTGTGGGTAAGCAGGCAGATTTTATAATGTATTCTGTATTGAATTGGCAATCAGTGGAGGGATTTTAGGACCGGGGTGATATGATATGATATGATATACGGTCATATTTGCGCCTCCTCATCAGGACCTGAGCAGCACAGTTCGGGATGTGCTGTAGTTTTTGTAGGCTCTTGCCTGGGGTCCCGATGAGAAGGGCATTACAATAGATCAACCTGGAGGAGATAAAGGCATGGATTAACTTTTCCGCATCCGGCTGAGAGAGAGAGGGACACATTTTGGCAATGTTTTTGAGGTGATGGAAGGAAACCTTACAGAGGTGACGGATGTGGGTATCAAATGAGAGATGTAAGTCAAGCCTGACTTCCAGGTTTATAACAGAGGAGGACAGGGGAATATTGAGACCAAAAATGGGGATGTTGCTGAGGGAGAGTGACTTGATTTGATGCGGGGTTCCTATGACAATGGCTTCGCTGTTGCTGATGCTGTCGTCCAAATAAGTCATCATTGTACAATACATTTGTTTTGACAGATGTCCAGTCTCACTTTTATGTCAGGCTGGCATTGGACTGCATGCACTAGGTGTTACTGATACCTACCTGTAGATACAGCACACTGCACAACACACCCTTCAAGTCATTGTTTGTGATACCAATCACTGTCATGATTTTATGAAATAAAATTCCAAACATATTAAATAGTACAGGCAAGAACATACAGTATCTAAGTAAAATTCTAAGTTTATAAATTATAATTGTGAAGAAGTAAGAGTTATTGTGCATTTTAGACAGGGTTTCAATTGGAGTGCAGTGTGTTGCAGTGTGTCGCATTCACACTGTGGTGGCGGTAAGCTACAAAAGTAGCCACAGCTGCCCTTGAGCAGGCTGACAGAAGCATGGCTGCCAGTGTGCGCATACGGCCCATCTGACCACCACCAAACATTCACATCTTCCATACACCAGTGTGAGTAACACTGGAGGCAATGTGTGTGAAGTGCCTTGCCCAAGGACACAACAACACATGACTTGGAAAGAGTGGGGATCAAACAGCCGACCTTCTGTTTACTGAACGACCGTCTCTACATCCTGAGCCACGGCTGCCACAGGGGTAATGTGATCATCAATCGTGTCTGTTTCTACTCTTTAGTTTCCCCTTCTCTACCATAGCGTCATATAAGTGAGTCAGTCCTCCCTGTCTGACCATCTTCCTGATCTTCCTCTCATAGAAAGGAGGACAGACCCATGCCAAGTAATGGAGGTGATGCTTATCAATGTGTGGATAGGGAGGCTTCAGTGTTGTGTCTTGCCACTGCCATGGCGCCACTTATTATCTCTTACACATCTTTTATCTCCCACTTAGAAGAACACAGCTGTGTGTGACAAAATTTGCCTCATAAACCAAAAGGAATTATAAGCAACACTGAATAAAACATTGAAACAAAGTGTTGACTGGAATTGGGTCATGGCAAAAATAGTAGTGTGCAGGTAGTCCTCTAGTTACGAAGATCTGAGTTACGAACATTCGCAGATAAGAACAAAGGCTGACTGATGTCCATAAAAGCCCTATTTTGCGTGAAAGTTAATGTTTAAGTGCGCGCCACATCATACATTACGGTACGGAACTGTAGTTCCCCTCTCTGCCACAACCACGCCGAGCAGCATCTTGCCATTTGCACTTTTCAATTACCTCTCTGTCCGCTGATGAACGGTACAGCCTGGAGCTGGCCATGGCGCGTGCATGAAGAGTGCACGCGCCATGGTGATGATATTGGCGCCACACTGTGAGTACATTTCAGAGGCTCTCCTGGAGGATATTCATGAAAAGCAGCCCTCAGTCGTCTTCTTTATTAGCGTAGTAGCAAAACGTACAATATCTCTTCAGCTTCGAAATTAATTGAATCTGACTTGTCGCCATCTTTACTCGTCATATGCACCAATCACAATTAATGTGCACTTCAGGGACAGTCGGAAAACATAGTTCCCTGAGACCGTTTCACCCAATACGTAATGCCGTCTACTTCAGCCTCTCATGAACTCAACTCCTCCACCATCTATGTACAGTAAGCATATTTATTTTGTTTTTATTGCATTGTACTGTGTATAAATATAATGTACTGTGAGGAAAAGTGGTTCAGATAATGAATTGATGGATGATGTAATGTGTTTATTAAATTTAATTTATGTACTGTATAGAAAGTATATATAAGGTATATAATTGAATTAGATAATTTTTTTAAACTCTTTAACTGCCATGGACGTTAAAAGACGTCAAGTAAAAACCTACGGAGGGCCGCCAATGACGTTAAAAGACGTCATCCAATTTATTTTATTTTTTTTTGGGGAAACGGGTGAAGGAAAGCCTTGGCTCTCTTTTGACAAGATTGGGTAGGCGTCAGTAGAAGACGTGAGGCGGAGCCAGAGGGGACAATGGCTGGGGAAGGGAAGAGAACATGGCGACCGGTTGCAAGCGGCTCACGCTCGAGCAGTTTTTTTCAAAGACGAAAAGCATCGACCAACGCTAAAGAGCACATTGATGACGACGATGATCATCATCAATGATGATGATGGTGACTCCGAGGTTGGAAGCATTGACGCGGCAGTAGAAGACGTGAGGCGGAGCTAGATGGCTGAAGAAGCTAACAATGGCGACCGGTTTCAAGCAGCTCACACTTGGGAATTTTTTTCAAAGACAAAAGGCATCGACCAACGCTAAAGAGCACATTGATGACGACGATGATCATCATCGATGATGATGATGGTGACTCCGAGGTTGACGCTGAAGTTGCAAGCGTTGGCGCGGCGGCTATGACGACATCATAAAGGTTCACCGGCTAGCGATGCTAACACCGGAAAACGCGGAGCACAACCGAGTACGCTCAGGCGGACGTTCAATCGGACGACAAAGAGTGCCCCGAGTCCAATGCATATTCATCGGAGGAGTGGGTACAGTCTGCTACTTGCTATTCCCCGGAAAAAAAGGCCGTCAAGAAAGTGTAACGTCTGCACGCGAAAGGAGCCATCGCAAGTGAAACTAATCTGTTGTGCAAATCCTGCTGCGTCTCCTTGCACGCATGGGATCGTTACAAAAAGAAAAACTGTATTTGAAACATCCACATAATTGTAAATAGTACCATAGTTGCACACATTTGTAAATAGTTTGCGAAATTGTTTTGTCAAATTGTTACACTGTTGAATGGAAATAAACGTATTTTGCAAACAAAAAACACTTTTTCATTGTTGGTCATAGCGTTTTACAGAAGTAAAGCACTATTTAGGTGTTTGTGGCATCATTCATGGACAAAAAGAAGTGTACAATTCACTAGAGTGCATGAAATAACATCGTTTCACAAAAAGCTCTTTTTCTCCGCTTTTTGTTTCAAAACAGAGCATTTCGGTGAAACTAACCATTTTCTATTGTTGATTACTGAAGAACGGAATAAGGTAGAAACAAACTTTTTTTCTGATGAAAGATGAGAGTTCAATCTTTCATTTGGTAGTATGTGTGTTTCCATAGTCCAAACACAACATTTTCTGTGGACCTTGAAAGATCAGTCAAAATGCTTAAATCGGCTGGCACTGGCGACATCCCTTTTCTGAAAACGTCTGGCAGTCAAAGAGTTAAACATATTTTTATGATTTTATTTAAAATATTTAATTTGTTAAAATTTAATTTTGAAACCAAATTTAATGTGATTCGATTAAGAACATTTACAAATTTACAATTCTCAAAAGTTTGAGAACCTCTTCAGCAATTTGGACATTCAATTGTTTCAACCTGATTTTCTTGTTCAATCTGAACCATTACATTTTATATGAAATAATAGGTGGAGGTTAATCAATTCAATGCATTTTCTTTTTTTTCTTGTTTTATCAATTGTGTAGTCAAAACTAATTAAAAAGAGTTTTTGGTCCATTCTTGTAGGTGCAAAAGTAAGTGAACCCTGAGCTGCATTGCTTAAAACAAGCTGTCAAGTAGGATCAGGCTAAAAATTGGTAGCTAAACTAACCACTGAAATGAACCAAATAAATGAGAGGTTTAGCAAAGAAATTGTGCATCACTGACTGAAATACAGGCGGCACGGTGGCTGACTGGTTAGCACGTCCGCCTCCCAGTGCAGAGAACGTGAGTTAGAGTCCGGGCTTCGGCTTTCCTGGGTAGAGTTTGCATGTTCTCCCCGTGCTTGTGTGGGTTTTCTCTGGGTGCTCCGGTTTCCTCCCACATTCCAAAGACATGCATGGCAGGCTAATTGAACACTCCAAATTGTCCATAGGTGTGATTGTGAGTATGGATGGTTGTTCGTCTCTGTGTGCCCTGTGATTGGCTGGCAACCAGTTAAGTGTGTACCCCGCCTACTGCCCGAAGCCAACTAGGATAGACTCCAGCGCCCCCCGCAACCCTTGTGAGGACAAGCGGTTAAGAAAATGGATGATGGATGGATGACTGAAACACAGACAAAACCACGTCACTTTAGTCTTACCGAGGTGAACCCATACAGGTCAGTCATGCTGAGAGGAAGAGAAATCTCGGGGGACCTCAGGAGGTGGGTAGTGACAGCACATCTGTCTTGGCAAAGCTATAAAGTCATCTAAAAAAAATGAGCTTCATCATTCCACTGTGAAACAGATCATTTGCCACTAGAGAACACTGAAAATTACTACAATACTGCCTATAAATGGACGACCTTCTAAAATATCAGCAAAAAACACAAGGCAAATGATAATTCAGGTGAAAGCCAACCTGTGCATCACATCAAGGGATTTGCAGACCTCTTTTGCTGCATCGGTTACACATGTGCATGCTTCAACAATCAAAAGAAAAGTCAATTGACAAGGCTTTCATGGAAGGCTTGCTAGGTAGAAGCCTCTGCTCACAAAAAAGATCAAAGCTGCCCATCTTAACTTTGCCAGAGAGTACCTGGACAAACCTGAAGCTTTTTGGAAGTCCCTTCTGTTGACAGATGAGTCCAAAATTGAAGAGTTGGGTCACAACCAAAACAGTCATGTTTGGTGAAAAGTCAACACTGCATACCAGCAAAAGAACATTCTCCCTACAGTGAAGCAGGGTGATGAGAATGTTAACTTCTGGGCTTGCTTTTCATCCTCAGGACCTGGACAACTCCGCATAATCAAGGGAATCATGAATTCAGAGGAATATCGTGAAATCCTGGAACATAAACTGAAGCCATCCTTTGTGAAGTTACAGCCTGGTAGACGATAGAACATGACAATAATCCTAAGCATTTCAGAAATACAACCAAGGAATGGCTGAAGAACAACAAGATTCATGCTCTGGATGTGCCCCAGTCAAAATCCTGACTTAAATAATTTCAAAATACTGTAGCGGCACCTGAAGCGGGCAGTTTATGCTAAATGCCCATCCATCCTCTCTCAACTGGCTGCATTTCGCAAGGGAGAGTGGCAAAAAGTCCCCTAAAGTAGATGTGAAAGACTGATAAATCACTAAAGAAAGTGTTTGGATGAAGTTCTCATTACAAAAAGAGGTGCAATGTCCGATTAAGTGAGAGGTTCACATACTTTTGCACCCATGAAATCTGAGTTTTTCTTAAATCAACAACTTTTGCTTAATAATAAATAACAATATTATTATTATTTTTGTTCAAGTCCATTATTTTGAATGTCAGCATTAAAGATTTGGGTATAATATTTTATACAAAAAATCTGATAATGCCTGCAGGGTTCACAAACTTTTGAGCAGCACTGTGTGTGTGTATATGTATATATATGTATATATTTGTTCATGTCAAACAAGTGGGGTCTTTTTTTTCATTGTAAATTATGAAATTAATGAACTGATCAGAAAAAGAGGATGAGCGTGTGCAGTAGCTAAAATTTTTTGAAGACGTCCTCATAACATTAAATGTCGAAAAAAAAAACATAGCAGGTGCTCTTTTCATTTTGGCTGGCAAAAAATTATTAAAAAAAAAAAAGTATTTTTTAACTAAGCGATTAATCGTGATAAATCACAATTATAAGATGTGATTAATCTGATTAAAAATGTTAATCGTTTGACAGATCTAATGCACACACACATACACGCATACACTATTATTATTATCTTAATTGGCTCTGGCCATACTGTATCTAATATTTATTTTCTGTGGGATGTACTAGATCCAACAAGACCATAAAGCTGCAATTCTGCCCTTAGTGACTCCCTTACAGTCAGTCAGTCTCCCCAGTGTCTATTACCATCTTATCTCAGCCCATACACTCTGCTTATCTCTGCCTTCCCTGAGGTGATGGGACACATACACACACACACACACACACCATATTTCACCCATTTCCCCCTTCTCCTTTAATACATATTTAAAGGTTTCATATTCATCTCCATTTTCTTGTTCAAATAAGATCTTAGTCCAGTAATCCATACCAACCATATTAACTCTCAGCCGCATAAAGGCCCCTTGTATTTTTGTGCCAACGCAAGGCAGTCAGTCATAATTGCACAGGATAGAAAGATGGCCAGCTATCCAATAACTTCCTTTAAGTCAAATACCTTCATTTCCCGAGACCCCCTGTCTGCAGTCCCCCTCTCTTGGTCTTATTTTCATCAATGAGCACCTTTGTCACATTGTTGCCTCTATCCTCCAGTGATCCTGTCACCTCAGGGTGTGCTTGATGACCCGTTGGTTGAACAGCAGATGCTTGTGGTCAAAACATCCCTTTTTGTTCATGACAGTGTTGTGCTAATTACTGAAAAATAGTTACTATTTACAGTTACTAGTTACTTCACTCAAAAGTAACTAAATTATTCTGTTGATTGCATAAACCTGATAGTAATGCATAACTGTTAAAAGTGACTTTTTATTGACTTTTTAAAAAAGAGCATTCCTTTATGCTCAAATGTATGCTCTTACAGCATAATTTCAGTGCTGTATAAAAAATAATAGACTGTTGATCAACTCTACAGTTTTGTATTCATTTGCATTCCCATCACTAAACTCTGTTAAGCATTATAGTCTACAAACACAAACCCAACTCAAACAGAAAGTAATTTTAAACTTAAAATGTATTCAGGGCAAGACCAGCAAAAACAGAAAATATCACAACAGTTTTGTGTGTTGGTAGCTGTAAGTGTAGGCTATTTTTAATACACAAGACTGAAATGGCTCCGTGTGAACATGCTCGCAGCCATTTATTTTCAGCTCAAAGTTGTGCGTCTGTTGGACTTGAGTTTCAGCCAGTGTTGGGAATAACGGCGTGTTGAACTAACTTAGATAAAAACTTTTTTTTTAAGTAGTGAAAATCTGATGACCTGTGTGTGTGAATATCTCGTAATGGTGTGATGTTTGTCTCGTGCCCACCCACAAACGCACATTTGACAACTCACAAGCAGAATTTAACTATTACAAATGGTAAGTCATGATAAATGTATACAAAACATTAACAAACACATGAAAATTGTGAACATTTGTGGATCTGAAAAACACGTGAAAATCATGGACATACTTGTGGATCTCAGAAAACACATGAAAATCACAAATTTATTTGTGTGCATGTGCTGTTTTGATGTAAATATATAGTGAGGTTGTCGTTTATGCACTTCAAAATGGCAGCGTCCTTCCAGAGCTTGTCTGTGACGGGAGAACTTGTTTAAATTGTTTATAACTTTTTCTTATCAAGCTTTTACTTTAATAAGTGTTAAAACAATTGCAACTACTGTGTTACATGGATGAATTAACTTCATTTCGATAAATCACGTGATGTTTACATCAATCTGCGTGTAACACCGCTGTAAAACGTCTGTTCTGATTAATGTAGTGGAAAATTCAAACGTCACATAGATCACTTTGTATGTAAACAAGTGACCTGAGACGTCTGCAAGTAAACCCGGCTAAGCGCAGGGCAAGTACTCTAAGTTAATGAACAGGGAAGTCATTAAACTGAACAACAAATGTATGCACAAGAAAGAAGTAAAACACACACAACGATTACACAACAGGAGAACACAAACAAGAAGCAACATTAACGCTAATGCTACAACCAAAGCCGTTTCAAGGCTATAACTATTTACAAATGCAGCTAAGTATGCTGAGAAAGTGTATATTTATATATAAATATTTTATATTTATTTTTGTTAATTTCAAATGCTGTTGACAAACAGGTAATGTTACCACTCCCTACTGGAAATGTGAAGTAATAGGCATGCTAAAATATTTATGAAAACCTAGTGGTAAGCAGTTGCATACATTTTAACTAAAGAAATCTTGGTTAATATATGTCCTGCCATATTTAAACTGTATCAATTAGATAATTAGTTTTGAATTTCCTAGATTTATGCTGATTTTAAGGAATAAAAATAAATACTAAATAAATAAATACTATTATATTGTATAATTTGAATAAAATTAAATAGATGAAAATACTTAAAAATTAAATAGGCCATTAAACACACACACACACACACTTGCAGTCTCTGAGTAACACAATGCATGACAGCATTAGTATTATCAACAGCAAGTACACTAATGCATTTGCTGTGCAGCCTTGTGTGTGGGCGCATGTATGCATGATGCCAGGGGCAATGAAGCTTGTGCAGCTGCTCTGTGTACTGTAGTGAGTGAACAGACACCAAAGTGTCAGGCATCTGCCACGTGTTCATCTTTTTGCCAACCCAGTGAAGGTTTTGGAGTGTTAGCTTTTTCTACAGATTTGTTTGTATAGAGCTGTATTTATTTATTCGGGTGGGTCTGCAGTGCAATCCACCACAACTTCACTTCAATTCCCCATAGCTAGATTTATAAGAGTAAACCCTGTTAAATTTTTTGATCCAAAGTGTGGCGCAAAAATGTCTGCAACAAATTTTTAAAAATACAAATAAAACTAGTGCTGTAAAAAAAATCCCCAAAAAATTAAATTAATTACAGGATTTTTGATTAATTAATCTAATTAATAATTTTTTATCTGATATCTGCTAAAGGTCCTCAAATAAAGAATAAGAATTCTACGACTTTACAAAATTGTAGTGCATGACTAATCAATTGAATACACCTGACAATCTGTGGAAAATCCAGGACTCAGGTGCAAAGAGAAGTTGGCCGTCAAGGCAGATGTTTATTAAACAAAAACTCCTCGCTCTGAGGGAACAAAAAAACAAAGGCTATGAAAAGATAAACTAAAGGCGCTCCAAAAGGGAGGATATCAAAGCTAAAAACAAACCAATGGTTCACACTGCATGCCTAATGGATGCATAACAGCATCTGTACGGATGCCACATGGAAAAGAAAGAAAATAATTGAGTTTGCGTGTCAATTCCTACCAGCTGCGGTGCGGTACGTATGCATATGCGGAGCTGTGGAAGAAATTACACGAGCCAGACAGGAAGGTAGATCCGTTATATTTCAAAATAAAACAGTTTGCAAACTCGTTTTTAGTTAACTACATAGCTTGACATGAGTTGGACATTTAAAAGACAAAAAGTGAGCTCAAAATAAATTAAGCATGACAAAATAACACTATTTGAACACAAAACTTACTTACCCATGGTAGAAGAGCCATGGTAGAAGTCCCAGTAATGACCAAAAGGCATATAAGCAAAAAAGTATTTCAATGAGCATCACAGGCCCACTCATGAAGATCAATACAACTTGTTTGGTTAAACAGCATGAGAGTCCAAAAAGAAATGCACGATGCCACAATCCAAACAAATTCAAGAAAAAAAAAAGAGAAACAAAGGGATTGAAATATATCAGTCTGGTTCCCAAAGTCATTTCCAAGACTTTGGGACTACAAGTGAGCCATAGTAGTGATGGGAATTCCGTCTCTTTTTAGGGAACCGGTTCTTTTGGTTCGGTTCACTAAAAAGAGCCGGCTCTTTCGGCTCCCAAATGGCTCTTTAGATTTTTTGTCGCTTAAATAAATATATTACCAACAACAATTTAAAACTATGCGCAATATGAATTACTAATGTGAAAAAAATGCACTATATCAAATGTTTGTTGTATAAAATACACTTTTATTTATAAACTCGACTATAAACTCAAATAGAAAGTGCAAACAAAACAAACATTTAATTATTTACAAATGAACTTAAATAAGGTTTAACAATAACAATTTTCAAGTGATACAACAGACAAACAGAATCGCACAGCAAAATATAAATTAAAATGCGTAAAATAAAAATAAAAGAAAAAATCTGCATCCAGAAAACTGTTCTTCAGTCTAGATTTACATTCAGAAATGCCAAGTGCCTCAACTTTGAGGGGCTGATCCTATTTCTTCTCTCCGTTAATATCTGTCCTGCTTTTGAGAAGATTCTTTCAGATGGGACTGAAGTGGCAACAATGCACACTAGAGCCTCCCAATATGAAATTTTAGTCTTGTAGACTTTATACTCTGCCTTAGTTTTGTCAGTTGTTGTATTGAATTGTGTCCATATATTGCTGCATTTTCTCTTGTCACTCATTTTTTAACATTTTTTTTTACCTTTCCGTTTATACAAGCGTTCTCCTCCTCTCTCTCTCGTGTCCTCCCTCTCGTTCGTGTTCAACTGTGTGTGACTGTTTGCAGCGTGCTGTCGTGTGCCCCTCCCCCCCTCTGCTGCTCAGCGCTGACACAGAGACATCACACACACAATACTCACCAATCAAATGCGGCTTTAGAGAGAAAAAAAAAGCGGCTCCCAGTCAGGAGCCGGCTCCCGTCGTTCACGTTCGTTCGCGACCGACACATCACTAAGCCATAGTCAGGGTCAATATCCACAGATGGAGAAAACACGGAACAATGGTGAACCTTCTCAGGAGTGGCCGCCAGCCGGCCAACTAAAATTGCTTCAAGTGTTACGACCATTCATCGGGGAGGTTACAAAAGAACCCACAACAACATTCAAAGATCCCATTTACCAATTTATGTTTAATTAATCAAATGAAGCAGCAAAGTTGTAAACTGTCCATAAATTATAAATATAAATTGTTACAACATAATAATATGAGTTCTTGCCATGCAGGTGACTGTTCCATCGGCAATTTGTGGCAGATAGACTGATCTGGTGTGTTTTTCCGCCAGGTCGCCACCTTTGTTCAGATTACGGTTGCTCAATAGCATTTTTGAGTTGGAAGGTGATAGAGTAGTTATAAAAGCATTGATTTACTCAACTAAAGGCCATATAATACTCTATACATAACAAATTAAACTTTCAGGCACATAATGTGTGGCACATTAATATGTTTTTTTTTTGGTTACAAGATCCGGCTTCTACTTTTAAACTTACCACATTGTCATGTTCACATAATTTTAACTTGCTGAACATATACACATATGTTAACAATTGAAATCATGTAATGATGTTCCTAAAATGTAGTATGCACGTAAATTACTTTTTTTTTTCTTTTTTTTTGTGTGACCTCAGTTAAAGATATTATATCTTAGTAACTTAGTGGGCAGTATTTTATTTTGAAATGGCTTGGTCAGAACCAAAAAAGCCCAAAACGGGTCACAATACCGCCTGGGCCTTCCACAGTTAACTATAGGCATATAATGATTAAATATTACCTTTAACACCATGGCAATGTCATTTATTGAATGAAATTTTAGGTATTTTGCCTCCTATTTTTTTAACACGGAAGTAAAACACCCAGTTCAGTAAAACCCCGCTTCTCCACATGTGGTTGCCGCACCCCCCCTCCCCACTACCCCTTGAAAAAGAAAGTGGGTCTGGACAAGGCATCCATTGACAGCGATTAGGCACCGGCTGAAAACAGGCCAGCCAATCTAATTTGTCTATTTGCGTGGCATTGTCTTTGTGAGCAACGTCACTCTTCATTCTTTAAGTTTTTCCCGCAACAACGACATAAGTCATTCACTACTGTCTCTCTTCGGCTAGTAGCCATGTTGGATTTTTACTCCGTCTCCGCAAAAAAACAAAAAACAAAGACTTCAATGAGTCACTTTTCTGACGCTGACTGCTTTCACGTCCGCTCTTTGCTCATTGGTTCATTCCACTGTCTGTTAGCTCAGGTTTGCCCCCTCAGAAATGCAAATGATAGGGCAAATGTTTGATTTCAGTTATTACTGCCAAATGTGTCACACCCAGTTGTTTCAGTAAGTAAAGGGGTAATTACTTTTTCACATCTAGGTTTGGATTAGTTTTCCCAGTTTTACAAACTGCATTTTGTATTTGAGTTGTCTTAGTGAGATATTAAAGAAGGTTTGATTATGTGAACAATTTAATTGAATAATTTGAGGAAGAACTTTTTTTACTTTATTGTATTCACGGAAAGCAAAACTAGGATTTTAAATTTTTTTGCTTTGGTGCTGGGCATGAATTCCCAAGTATACATTGTATATTTTCAAATTAAATGGCAATTTTGAAGGGATGTTGCTTTTATCTATCTATCTATTTATGAAGTGTATTTATTTATTTATTTGGTGTGAATGGTTTTCTTTTTTGGATATCATAGGCTACGTTCACACTGCAGGCAAATGCGACCCAGATCAGATTTTTTTTTGCCCAAATGTGACTTGTATCTTGACTTTTTTATGTCAGTCTGAATGGCTCAATTGCGATTTTTTCATATCTGACCTGGGTCACTTTCATATGTGGTCCTAGATCGGATACGTATCCGAATTTTTGCAATGCGACCGCAGTCTGAACGGCAAGGTCGCATGTATCCGACCTCAACATCGTCAAAAGTCCAATATGTACTCCACGCGGGTGGGGGCATTAAGCTTGATTTATGCTTGACGCATCTGCAGAGTCCACAGAGCTCGGGAGACGTACTTGAATTGGCAAAGTTGTTTTGAGTAACAGTTGTGACTTTATATTTGGCTTTAATTTAATCCCACTTGAAACATGAAGTATGAAGATTACATTTGTGGTGGTGATATTAGTAATTTAGCCACGCAGACGGCTCATTTATTACACGCGGCAATGACGTGACGTCATTGTCAGGGAGAAAAAAAAGCTGAGTTCTCCGTGAGATGAGGCTCTTGAACAGGCTCGCCTTATTTTCACAAAATATTATTTCTACCTCCTCACGCATCACTCCTCTGGAGATATGAGATGGTAAAAATATGAGCCCCGACGACGGATTTATAAAAGTCAGTGGCCCTGACACGCTGGATTGTTACTTCAGCGAAACACAGTGAGTGAGTTTCTTCTGCGCATGCGGGTCACTTTGGGGACACATTATGTCCACACAAAAGACAGACTGAGGTCGCAATTAATAGGTAATGTGAACGCTTAATAAAATAATCGGATTTCACCCAAAAATCTGAATTGAGCATTAAGACCTGCAGTGTGAACGTAACCATAGTTCTGCTCTGTTACTGTAATTGGGTTTAAAAGAAAAAACAACAGATTGAGGACATTTTTGTGAAGTGAGGACATTTTGGCTGGTCCTCACAACAAGACCTCTTTTTGAGGTTCAAGACTTGATTTTAGAGTTTGAATGGTTGAGGTTAGGGTAAGGAATAGGGGTAGGCAATATTTTTTGATGCTTGGGGTTAGGTGAAGGGGCTAGGAAATGCATTATGTCTATGGATGTCCTCACAATTATATAAGTACAAGTGTGTGTGTGTGTGTGTGTGTGCGTGTGTGTGTGTGTGCGCGCAAGCGTGCATGCGTGCATGTGAGTGTGTGTGTGTGTGTGTGTGTGTGTGTAAATGAATGTGGGCACACATTCATTTAGATTTTATCTTTTCACCTGTTCTCACAAGCCACAGAAGCAACCATTCTGTATTGACACAAAGCAAGGTCTACCCCCTTTAGGTGACAACAGGTATTATGTGTCTGTTGAAATGGGAGACTATCAGGATATTGTTTGTGCAGGTTTCAGGGAGATTGAAGGAAAGAGAAGAGTTACAGCCTTTCTTTCCTCACCTGGAAATTATGTCCCCCTGCCATTTTACAGGAGTGTGTTTACAATCACTGCATGAATGTGAGAAATGTCCACTTTGTCCACTGAATTCCTTCACCACTTCCTGTCTATCTCTCACCCCGTGTGTGTGTGTTTTGTGAATATGTTATGTGTAAAATATGTTGAAAAGGTCTGCTGCGTTTTCAAGAATTCCTGTGTACAGAAATACATTATCTATACAATATCAACAGTGAGATGGTTCTTTACAGAAAGTGTCTTTGTCAGTCTTGAAATGTCATTCACCACTTTGTCAACTAGAAAGAGTGGCGAATGACATACGTAAAATGAAGTTAAAACTACGAAAGTTAATAGCAAGGGCTGAGGGCTGAATGAAATTGAAAAATAATGCTATTGTGTTTTTTGCTTCCTCAAAATTGCGATTGTAGTTTAATTTGCAATTATTTTTTCAAAGTCCCTTTCAAATACCGGTCATATATATATATTTTTTTAAACAATCTTTTAAAGAAAATTAAGTGTTACGTGATTATCAAAACCAAGCTTAGTCACTGAGGTGGATGGAAACTGAAGAGGGAAAACGAGGCTTTCACTGCAGTTTGTAGATGTTGACTATTCAATAATTACTGAAGGTAGACTTGCAGGGTTTGACAATATAGTGGTGAAAGTCTAACGGTCAAAAGACAAAACGCCACCCTGCCTTCACTCTCCATGATGTACCAATCAAGCAAGCATTTTCAGAAACACAGGTGACATTCATTAAGTATTTAAAAAAAATAAAATCGTCATGATTGGTTTGAGGTATACAGGGACAAGTACATAAATTCTGCAAACTTACCAATCACTGCACAACACTGTTTGATGCCGCAGACTGAAAATATTTCTTACCATACTCAGCTACATTAACATATCACTCAACAATAAAAATATATATTATATTATATAATTATACATGGGTATCAATTGTAATTTCCTCTATCGATTCAATTTCGATTCACAATAGTTCAGTTCGATTTAATTTAGATTTTTCCCAATTCAATTCACTTCAGTTCAATCCGATATTAATGAATTATGGAACATCAATTCTTCTTAAATGCAAAGGACATTATAAAAACTGCACAAATAATTAATTTAATAAAAAAGGAAATTTTGCGGAGGCAGTAACTGGTCAGATGATTTAGTTTATTAATGGAAGTGTCACGTGTTATAATCACTTAAGTGTTGCAGAAACATTGACATCAGCAAGGATGAGATTAAAATATTTTCATAATTTTAATTCAATAAATATAAATATAAAGTAAAAGTATTCAGAATTGTCTTTAAGTGCATGCCTTCCATAAATGTAGATATAAATGTAAGAAAATACTTTTAAATTAACGTGAACAGTAAATTTCAAGAAAACAGTAAGATACCCCCCAAAAAATCACCTTTAAAATCCTCTTTTCTTAAGAATTTATGGGAAAAACAATATTCAAATAATCGATTCATGTTTTTTTAATCGATATTGGGCTCAAAAAAGGAAAATCGATTCGATATGGATTATTCAATTTTTTTAAACCCAGCCCTCTTATACACAGGATTTTACAGTATTTTAACTATGTGAAGCCCATTGCGTTAACTAGACTAGTGTATGAAGTGTGCTATACTGTAAATACAGCTGTCTTACCTTGCCATACAACTTGTGCACTTGCCAGTTATTTGAGTGTAGATTTTTGAAGGTTGAGATTCATTTAAATTCTGACAGGTGGGAGTTATTATTATTATTAACTCTCGAAGAGCAATTTTATCGCAGTACTCTATTGTGTGCATGTGCATGACCAATCGTGGCAGGCTATGACCCAGTAAGTGAGACAGCTTTCAAAAATAAAAGTTGACAATATAAGGTACATTAAGGACAACCATGTCATAAAAATGTTTATACAACATAACAACTATCAAATGTTGCACACAACCTGCAGTCTGACACATTGGCAAAACTGTCAGGTTCATACTTGCACTGTCCAAAATATGTGACAATTTTTTGAAGCAGTAAGGAAAGGGCATCTGTGTCTCAGAATGTTGCCGCTTTGCCTCTCCTATGATCCAAGGTAAAAGATGCAAGGCTCTGCAGCAACAACATGCAAACGTGTGCTCAGGATGCCACTATTATTTTGTCTCAGTGAGGCAACCACCAAAAAAAGGACTAAGCTTACTAAAGTGAATATGACTAGGACGATAACATATTCTCAATCATTGTATTTTAATGATTTGATCTGTGAATATTTTCATTTAAATTCCAGAGCAACCGACCATTCACATGCAGATTAATTTCTATAGACAATTGAGAGCATGTAAATGGCCTAACATGCATGTTTTCAGAATGTGGGATGGGAAGAAATCCAGTCAAGCATAGGGAAAACATGAAAACACCACACAGGAGGGATTGAGTCAAACCATGGTAACCATTTCACCGTTGTGCTGCCTCAAAATTTAAATATGGAAAATGAAAGAAAAATCATGTCCCAATAATGTGTTTATAACTTTTGCTCCAAGTTTCGTTAAACACATGCAATATAAAATACAGTGACTCCCAGGCCCCGTCCACACGAAAGCCAGTTTCAATTTATCCTCACAAGTTTATTACAGTTTAAGCCGTTCGGCCACATGACAGCGCGGTTTCGGAGCTTGAAACCGATCACTTTTGAAACCTCCAGAGTGGAAAGATTTCAATACGCGCCACGTACGCGTCCATCTGGACACCTTATGCAGGTTACTCCTCCAGTGATGACGTAATGGTCGCACCTGGATGACGACGCATTGTCGCAGATTGAAGACGTATGCGCCAATTATCGCGTGACTGCGCGCAAACCGTCAGTCTCTCAACAACAATGGCGGATTGCCGTGTCATAGTCATTTTGCGCAGCCTCCTTAGCTTGCTTATGCTTTTGCAGCAAAATATTTAGCTTCCTTATTCACACGTTTAACAAGCGGTGTTCTACTTGAATCACCCGCCATTGTCACTTCTCCTGTGTTTTTCTTTTTCATGTGTTTTTGATACATGCAAAGCCATGTTTGTTCTGTAGATTGCAATAAAGTTAGAGAAAAAAAAGTGTTTGTCTTCTACTGTGATTCTTCTTCTACGTTTTCTGTGAACTACCTGTGGCTGCGCTACAGCGCCACTCCAGACTTGGCATATACATTACAGCCGTTAAACGTCCTCAGCGTCTTCTTTTGGATACACGCAAGTCTTGAGATGCTTCTGTGTGTACGAGATTTGTTTGAGGAACGAAGCCGACTTTACTTACGTCTGGACGGGGCCCCAATAGTCTTTTAAAAAAAATATATATATTGATTGCATGTTCTCCCCGTGCTTGCGTGGGTTTTCTCCGGGTACTCCGGTTTCCTCCCACATTCCAAAGACATGCATGGCTGTTTGTCTCTGTGTGCCCTGTGATTGGCTGGCAACCAGTTCAGGGTGTACCCCGCCTACTGCCCGAAGCCAGCTGGGATAGGCTCCAGCACCCCCGCGACCCTAGTGAGGAATAAGCGGTTAAGAAAATGGATGGATGGATGGATGGATGGATGAATTTTATTAATTTTAGGCCATCAAGGGCAAAGCTGTAATTCAGGGCCGGAGTCCTGCAGGTTTCCCTACTCCAACTGGAGATGATTCCAATTGACAGGCTCGTAATCAGGCTTATGCAGAGCTTGCTAATGAGCTGATCATGAATCAGCTGTGTTGGAGAAGGGAAACATCCAAAACCTGCAGGACTCAGGCCCTTAACTCTTTGACTGCCAGACATTTTCAGAAACGGGATGTCGCCAGTGCCAGCCGATTTAAGCATTTTGACTGATCTTTCAAGGTCCACAGAAAATGTTGTGTTTGGACTATGGAAACACACATACTACCAAATGAAAGATTGAACTCTCATCTTTCATCAGAAAGTAACACTGCCCTGCGTGCAAGGAGACAGAGCAGGATTTGCAAAACAGATACGTTTCACTTCGATTGTCCGTTTCGCGTGCAGACGTTACACTTTCTTGACACACTTCAATGCTTCCAACCTCGGAGTCACCATCATCATCATCGATGATGATCATCGTCGTCATCAATGTGCTCTTTAGCGTTGGTCGATGCTTTTCGTCTTTGAAAAAAACTGCTCGAGCGTGAGCTGCTTTCAACCGGTCGCCATGTTCTCTTCCCTTCCCCATCCATTGTCCCCTCTAGCTCCGCCTCACGTCTTCTACTGACGCCTACCTAATCTTGTCAAAAGAGAGTCATTGCTGCCATCTACGGGCCAAAAATAGTCATTAGGCTAACTAGATCTGCTTGAAACTTTCACCACAGCTGGCCAAGGCTGTCCTCCACCCGTTTCCCCCCCAAAAAATAAAAAAATTGGATGACGTCTTTTAACGTCCTCCGTAGGTTTTTACTAAACGTCATTTAACGTTTTTGGCAGTCAAAGAGTTAAGGACCAGGGCTTTCCACCCCTGCTATAATTTGTTGTTCATTTGTTGATGTGATTGGCATTACCGTGAGATGCGTGGCTTTGACCAGGGGAAGGGGGTGATAGTGAATTGAGGCTAAGTTTGAAACTTGCTAGCAACTTTAAAACTACAAACCCTACTTTTAATGTGACCTAAAGCCTGTACAACTCAATTGAAAAAGAAAAAAAAACATTTTGGGATGGTACGTAAGAGTACACAAATGGTGTAACGTATTTGCACAAGTGTGTGCACCCTCTTATATCCGGGGATGTGGCTGTGTTCATATTGACATCATTAACTCATTTGCTTTAAATGATTACGTGTCCCAAAGACATATTTTTACGTTGTTTTGTTTTTTTTTTTATGCTAGAGCATACAAAAGGCTCTGAGGCAGCCTCTCAATCGCAGAGAACAGTTGAAGCAATGGTAGTTACAAAAACGGCCAGCACGTGTCAGCAGAGTATAAGATCACCCAGGGCCGTGTTGCGACAAGTGGCGTTTAGGTCTTAAAAAAAAAACGATTTTGTCCAAATATGTCAACCCCTCAATGGTGTCTCACCACTATGCAGTTTGGTGTGTTCTCTTGGTGTGCGTGAGGGGCAGGGAGGGGGTGTGATGGGTGCATTGTCACTGGCAGCTAGTCATGACATTTCTCTGCCTCGTTTCCACTAAAGCATTTCCATCCTTTCCTCTGGCTGGCCCCCAATCTCTGTCTTCCTCTTATAATTGGGACCTTCGCTTACAATTACTTTGTCCTAACCCCACCCCATCCCCTTTTGCCTTGTGGAGGCCTGATAGCATGGCACCTTAGCCCTAGTAGCAAGCATGCCCTGATCCTGTGGCCCATTACATCCTCACTTCCTCTGAGATGCACAGAGACGCTGCAGCGGCATAATTGTCAACTGGGCTAAGGAGCCTCAGAGAATTTCCTGCCGCCCAGCCAGCCCCATCCCCAATGGTCAGTCATGCACTAATTCAATAAATGAGCTCAACGTCAGGGCAAAAATCTCACAGTTCTGACTTATGCCTAAAAACCCGCATACTCTGTCTCTACAGACACTTTACAGTATCCAGATTTAATCCATGTTTGAAAAAGAGACATGGAGGAAATAATTATTTAATATCTTGCTGAATTTACTCACAAAGAAATTAACATTCTCCAATGTAGATGGTTGTTTATTGTTTGTGGTAAGATCAGTGTAAATGGTAAATGCATAACACAATATCAAAATGTATATAATAATAATAATACAAATTGCGTGAATGCTGAAACAGCAATCTCCTCACTTTTTTGCCGTAAAACAACTCCCACATGTTACTTACAATTTACAACGTTCAAATTTCAACTTGCTTTAAAAATTTATGCCATCTTGGGAATATATCGTCTGATTCCACATTACTTACAGTTTTACCATAATTTAACGTTTAATATCAACTTTTTCCCATTCATTTTCAATGGGACTGACATTCAACTTTTTCTAAGTACCGCTTTCTATGCCCACTCCATACATACAACTTAACCATCAATTACCAGCTTTCTGATACTGCTCGGTGGCACAGTTGGCAAAGTGCATTGTCCAGTAACCAGGAGGGCATGGGTTTGAATCCCACCTCTTACTGTACATTGCAAATATATCCATGGCATTAGGCATTATAATTTCACTGAAATTATAAAATGCATGTGTTAGCTTTGAGCATCAGATGACAATTTTCAATATGAATAGGCCATTAGCCATTATTTTGAACTAATCACTAAGTTCATTGGTAAAACATCCGTCAGGCATTTTGATGCGTGGGTTCAAACCCCGCTTGGAGCACCCCCCAACCGAATTTCAGAAATAGTCATTATCCAACAAGTTAACATTCATTTTAGTAAATGTCATTTGACATTAACATTTTTCTATATGAATCTATATTTTCAGCTATTACACTTGATTACTCAATTCAATTACATACAATGTCACAGACACTTCTATATCCACAACACATGACTGGCATGTGGCAGGTCAGTGTCCGATTCCCGCTTGGACCACATTTTAGCACAACTTCAATTTGACATAATAATCATGTCCAATTATTTAAAGGTGCTCTATGTAACAGTTTGCCCCAAAATATCTTCACAAAAGCCTTTTTATTTGACTATTCATGACTGAACATTTTTTTAAATGAGTAGATTAATATTTTAGCTAGGCTGACTGGTTAGCACGTCCGCCTCCCAGTACAGAGGATGTGAGATTGAGTCCGGGCTTCGGCCTTCCTGGGTGGAGTTTGGATGTTCTCCCCGTGTTTGTGTGGGTTTTCTCCGGGTACTCCGGTTTCCTCCCACATTCCAAAGACATGCTTGGCAGGTTAATTGACCACTCTGGATTGTACCTAGGTGTGATTGTGAGTGTGGATGGTTGTTTGTCTCTGTGTGCCCTACGATTGGCTGGCAACCAGTTCAGGGTGTACCCAGCCTACTGCCCGAAGCCAGCTGGGATAGGCTCTAGCGCCCCGGTTAAGAGGATGGATATCTTAGCTATTCACAATGGAAACTCGTGTAAGCCTTTTGCCAATACTTTTCAGAGTGGATTTGTGTTTGGATTTACTGCCCTCTGTCTCCGGATGTGACGTCAAGTGCACTTTGTGTATGTGAAGAAGGGAATGAGCGGTTACATTTTTGGGCCACAGGTGGAAGTAGCGATTTGAAATTCAGTTTTCTGCGTTTGGCAGCTTTAACATCCATGTTATTAAAATGTCATTTGACATTAAGGTTTTTTTTTTATATTAATCCATATTTTCAGCTATTACACTCAATTATTCAATACAATTACATACAACGGCACAGGTGCTTCCATATCCACAATTGTGTGGTGGCAAAAGCACAAGACTGGCATGCGGCAAAATTTGTTTTGTTTTGATTTGAAGGTCTTTCTTAACATTGTGACCGAAAGAACAAGATCCTGAGTTTCCTCCGCAGGGTGTTTGGGCTCTCCCGTAGCAATAGGGTGAGAAGCTTGGTCATCCGGGAGGGACTCAATCGAGCCGCTGCTCCTCCGCATTGAGAGGAACCAGTTGAGGTGGCTCGGGCAACTGCTTCAGATGCCTCCTGGACACTTCTCCGGGAGGTGTTGTGGGCATGTTCCACTGGTGGGAGGACCCGGGGACAACCCAGGACACGCTGAAGAGACTATGTCTCTTGGCTGGCTTGGGAACGCCTTGGGATCCCGCCGGAGGAGCTAGTTGAAGTGGCTGGGAAGAGGGACGTCTGGGCTTTCCTGCTAAAGCTGCTACTCCCGCAACCCGACCCCGGATAAGCAGTAGATTATGGATACTTTTAGGTTGATAGCCCAGCATGCGGCCTTAGGTAGTTATTGTGTGTAGCACTGGATATGTCTGCAGTAATCTGTGCTGTTAACATTTGCCAAAGTGGTTTACTAATATCCCTTAGCTGCTAGCATTTGCAAGATAAAAGTAAACACATCCATCCGCTGTGTGGTCTGAGAATTAACTGGCCACTGTATTTTGCGCATGTTCAGAATAACATTCCCATGCACACAGGCACGCACGTTCGCCAAATGCCAAGTGTATAACGCTATTTACCATGACTTTGCCAGTAATATGAACACATTTACTCTACATTGTAAATACATTGTCCAGCTTGCCTCCACTTTTCCTGTTGACATGTTGTTAACTCATCCCATTATGCTGTAGGTGTTTACTCGAGAAAAGATGTGAATGATCGTTGCATGGAAAGATTTCACAATAGTGACATATACTGTATATCAATCATGACAACAGGCAGTACTTACGCTGCCTTTGCTTTATTTTAACAACTCATTTGCTCATCACATTTTAGATGGAGCCAAAAGCAATTTGTCCTCCTCATCTCATCCCCATCTTCCATGTTACTTTCCAACCTTTGATTTATTTTGCAGCTGCTCATGTCGTGCTAGGGCATCTATTTGTATGGTCATGTATATGTCTGTTCTAGGTTAATCTGTGTGTTTGAGGTTTACACACCCAGCAGCCTCAGAACCTTGCCCAATTTTCAGCAGCACATCTGGAACTGGGCCTTTTGCAATTGTCAGACATTGATTATATTACCTTGTTGGGCCATGGGTTTGTGTTTGTGTGTGCGCGTGTGTGAGGGTGTGTGCATGCGCACATCACAATTAACTTGTAGATACAACATTTTACAGTAAGTTATGCATCCATGAGAAAGTTTAAAGCACTGCACAATATGTAGATTGGACAATATTCTTTAAACTGTTGTGTGGAATTGATGTGCATGTGTGCATGTTTGCAGTAGGATTAATTGGTAATTGCTGATATTTTTGGTGTAAAAGATGTTTAGACAGGGTCTGTCTAAACGTTTGGCAACTATTAGGCAACTTCCCCTCTGACTTCCGGAGTAAGCTCTCCACTTAACGTGTGTTAGTGTGCATCTGAGTGTGTACACGAGTGTGTATGTTTTTTGGTTATTTTACAAGAGTAACACAGAATTATTGAGATCATAAATGTAAATACATTCATGATATGATTAATGAGATTTAACTGTGTAAAGACATTTATGACTTGATGAATGAAAATACATTTATAAGAGAAGAAGAATGCCTTTCAACCAATATAAACACAAGAGGGAGATTTTTAAAATGCAAAATAAATATATACAGTTTTAAAGTTTTTGAAATTAAGCTCTCCCACAATACATGTGTATATTTTACAGCTGCACTTTTAAAGTGTCTAGTCCTGCACATGGAATATTGATCAACAGTTATGCAAATATGTAGAGAGATAAAGCTACAATAATAAATTCAGTAATACTGACACACATTGATGTCCAAAATTGGCAAACTTTTGCGAAGTGCCAATATGTAATTTTGAATCAACTGTTTAGTGAATTCATGGCAAGAGTTAACAAGCTTTTGGAATGTCTTCTGGTGTACATGGTGTGTACATAGTTCTATAGTGCCTACCTGAGGAAAGGAGCTGGAAAAAATAGTGTGGATGATCCAAGAGGGTTATGCCCGCCCTTGTCTTTAAGGCCAAAATCCGATTTTTAGCCCCTCCATATTCAAAGTGGATGGCTCTTTTGTAGTCTTAACAGTTACAAAGCACATAAATTCCGATTTTTGTGGGACGGATTGAAACCACATGCAGGAGGTAGTTTCAGATCCAATTTTGACAGTTGCTAAAAACAGTCAGCCCTAAAAATCGAATTCAAATTGAAAGGGAAAAACTGTTAGATTTTGCCTAGGTATCTTTTGAAACCAGTGAGGAAAATATCAGTTTGATCAGCTGAGCAGTTTCAAAAAATTACAAATGTATCAGGTTTTACCTGGAACACAGTCAGAGAGAGATGATGAGAGTTTGGTTTGGAAGTGAAATAAAGCTGCATGTCAACAGTCCAACTGGATACCACATTTTGGAGGATTCAATTGTTTGGGAGGATGTCCAGGGTGTCATCGTTGGCCACTATCCTGCATGTTTTGGATTTTCCCTACTGTAACACCTGATTCACATGATCAGGATCGCTATAGGGCTTCTGCAGAGCTTGCTGATGAGCTGATCATTTGAATCTGGTGTGTTGGAAAAAGGAAACATCTAATATTATGCAGGATAGTGGCCCTCAAGGACCGGGTTTTGACATCCCTGAGGTTGATGATGAATAGACTACAAACAGACATAACACTAACCATTGACGGACTAGGAAGTGCTGGGAACTGTTAGTTTAGACTCAAACAAAGTGAAAACACCCAGAGAAATCTATCTTGACCCAGGAGACAAGGGTGGCTTTAAAAAAAAAACAACGGACCTAAATCTGTCAAGGAGGATGGTATGTGAGAAAGTGTAAAATCCTTCAATGAGGACAGGAACAGTGAGTAATATTAAGAGTCCAGGATATGCTGCTATTAAAAGGTCATTGGTGATTTTAAAGGTACTGTGCTGTATAGTGGACAAAAAAAAAACAGGTTTTCAGAAAGATGACTGTCGACCTGGTTTTGATTGTTGTGTTGTTTTTTTATTTAAGATTTTTTTTAATATAAATGGTAATTTTGAGATCTCGCTGAACAAAAAAATCATTGTGATTTATTTAATCTGAATGCGTACATTGGTCCCACACAACCATTGTGTGTTTAGCTGACATGATTTTATCTCTTCATACTCGCTTGATTATTGCTTCTCACATCCAAACGTTTAAATTGTGTTAAGATTGTTTAAAAGAATCATGTTGAGTCAACACATTTTTCTTTAACTACAACATCAATGTATTATGTTCGATCAAAGTGAGTCAATCACGTCCAAGCAACACTTTTTTTCAAATTAATTAGTCCAAACTCATTTACTCATATTAATGTAGCATAATAGTATGATGTACACCATGGGTGCTCAATTTCGGTCCTCGAGAGCCCCTATCCAGCCTGTTTTCCATGTTTCCCTCCTGCAGCACAGCTGAATCTAATGATCAGCTAATCAGCAAGCTTTGCAGAAGGCTGATAACGATCCTGATCATGAATCCAGTGTGTTAGTGGAGAGAAACTTAGAAAACAGGCTGAATAGGGGCTCTCGAGGACCAAACTTGAGCACCCTTGATGTACAATGAAAAGAAAATGCTTTGAACTTACTTAATTTGAATGCGTACATTGGTCCCACACAACCATTTTGTCTTTAACTGACATGGTTTTCTCTCTTCCTCACTTGATTATTGCTTGTCACATCCAAATATTTAAATTGTGTTCAGATTGTTTAAAATATTCATGTTGATTTAACACATTTTTCATTTACTGCAACATCAATGTATTGTGTGTGATCAAAGTGATTTCATCTGAGTTCTTCAGAGAAAAAAAGTGATTTCATCACGTCCAGGAAACGCTTTTCTAAATTAATTACTCAAAACTAATGTACTAATGTTAATGTAGGATAATTATATGATGTATCTGTTAGTCTAATTAGGTCTCTAACTTCAGCTTGATTTAACAAGTGTGTGTAAAAAAACAAAATCAATGTAGAAAAAAATGCATAAAAAAAACACTAAATAGTCAGATGAAAGCAAAAACACTCTTATTGAACTCTATTGAAAATTTCATACATTAAAGTGCAACATTGGGAAAAAAAAAAGACAAAGCTGCCATAACTCGAGCCATTAAAAATGTTCAACAATTAAATCGCTTCACAGTTGTAGTTCAAAACAGAACAGAAAATATCATTTGTACATAACACAACAATGAAAATGTTTATTGCTGTGCCAAATAGGTATCAACATCATTTGTACACAAATGTCAACAATAACAATGGAAAAACTTCATTTCAGTTGGAGAGGCCAAAATTGGACAGAAAATGCAATCAACAGTACGCAATCTTCAACAATGAAAAAACGGTTTCACAGTTGCAGAGCCAAAACAGGAACAAAAATAGCATCATGTGCAACAATGCAATAAATACATTTTCCGACAGACAAAACAACAAACAGTTAATCATTAGCAGTGCAGCTTCTCTGCTCAAAGAGCCTGTTTTTCAGATTGAGTGAGACAGTTTACCTACATCCAGTTCCTTAGCCGCTGCCGAAATGGTGAATTTGGTACCACTCGAAGCCAGGCACACACCACTTGCGGTCTTTTTTCCACTTCTTCTGCTTGTCTTGTTGGGTAAACTATAGCGCCCCCCATTTCCGGTGGAAGACAAAATAGACATTACATTTGACAAAATCAATGAAATCATTGCATAAGAAACACATACATTCAAGATCCACCACAAACACTTTGACTTTAGCTGATTAAAACATGTCGATTCACGGAACGCAAATGAATTGGATAGCATCTACTAAATTTCTTTTTGTAAATTCAAAGGCCTGGTATTTCCAATTTTTTCAGTGAAGTTGTCAAGGTTGGTAGGGTCAGTCCAAGATTTCTTAATTGCTGGAGTCACTGCAGCTGCTTTAAGAGTTGATGGAAATAGGCAAAATGCAATTTTTTACAAGAGTTATGGTCTTTTATAGTGCATTTGAATATTTTCTGCTTCTCACTATTAAGTGTAAAGTATTGCGAGACCTCTATTCGGACCGTAATTCCAGGAGTTTTCGGTTGAGTTGTGAATTTAAAGGTGCAATCATTGAGGCGAAGATTAAGTGAACTGATAAATATTGATATGCAAGCAGATGTTAATAGACCTAAAACAAGTCTGCTTGAAGCAGGTTAGAGACCAGTCAACCTATGCTTGTATGCTGCGGTCAGCTAAGGAAGTGGGTTTTCTAGTGGTGTGGAATGGAAGACCACAAAGACTGTATTTGATTTAATGTTGTTATATCCAAAGATGCATCGAGAACCATGGCATCACATGATTGGAAAGGAGATATATGATTATCCATGTGAGTACAGTCCATGAGAGTAGATTGTGTAACTAAATAATTGATCCACAACTGATCTCTAGAATATGATAAAGCGAGGCACCAACAAAGGACATTTATTCTCACTATCCAACTGATCTGGGTTATTATATGATAGTTAAATGAGTACACCGAATAGTGCAAAGTGTTGGTGAAATCATGCAATAAACACGATCCAAAACACATGCCTTTCAAGAGCAGCGGCAGCCAGACGCGCCAGTGATTACTCCCGGAAGTCAAATAATAAATAGACACTCACACTCACACACCCATGCTATCCAAGATACTCAAGGGCTTTGACTGGCCATCAGGAAATGAAAGGATCATTTAGTTTAGGAGGAGATGAGAAGATTAAGGAAAATGAGTGTCTGTCGTTGGATACAGATTCCTGCAAAAGGGAATGTAATACAGTTAATAAAGCACAACTGCCACAAACTCCCAAAGGAGATCCAGAAAACTCAAACCTTGCTTTGACATCATAGCAATCACAATCTGTCACTGAAACATTTGTGTGGTAAAGGTGTAAGATGGATATACCTGTGATATAAAAACTACAATACGTCTAAAATTTATTCACATAGTCACTACTTTAGATTGGATTCAAGAAAATACCATATATGAGGTAGTTGTCTTTTCCTACTTTAATTTTTCTGCACCAGTACAGCGGCGTGCCCACATGCAAGTTCCCACATGGAACATAATTAGGTAAGCGACAGGAAGTTTAGCTGCCTTGTGCTTTAGCCCCTAATTTACTCTGACTAGAGGACATCATTGTAAGTGATATGCTTTTGGTGGTCAATCAAACTTTTGAACAGCTTTTGAAAAAAACAATATACCATATGTGTGTTGCCAGAGGCTGTTTTAAAATAAAATATGTCTTTATTGTTCTTAACATGTATAGAAATGGGTCTCTCCTATGCAACAAACGGAAAATAGGGGTCCCAGGGTGACAACAGTTGAGAACCACTACCATAGATGTCTATGCATAGATATCTATGTAAGTTTCATGCTCTGTGGTGAAATGTAGACTTGCCGGTGGAATTTCAAATTCATGCACTACAATTGTGATTTATTTATTTGAAACTGTATATCTCATCGTATCACTGCAGTATTAAAGGTAAGACATAGGTTGTAATCTTTCTGTCATGCTTGCTTTGTTTGGTGCTTCATCAGAGATGCACATGTTAATGTATTGATCTTTCGAGTGTAGTGGTTAGCGTGATAAGAGAAAGAAAGTTTAGGTTATCGGTTAGTGTGTTTATCTCCTGATCGGTGAAGTGGGTTGGAATCCAAGGTTTGCTGTATCTAGTGTACCTCTCTGGAATGACAGACCTTCCGACACCGTTGGACCCCATTCTTCTGATGAGAAACTTTAAAAAATAAATAAATAAATACACAAGGCCGACTAATTAAAGACAGACGTGTTTTTTTTTTTTCTGTCAGTGTAATTGTCACTCCCTGGGTCACGTACTGATGTACCTCTCACAGACAGACGCCTGTTTTGCTAATGACTGACTTGTCTCACATGTGTTTGTTTGTCTGTGTTGCTTAAGAGGACTGCATTAAATACAAACCCAATTCCAAAAAAGTTGGGACACTATACAAATTGTGAAGAAAAACTGAATGCAATTATGTGGAACTGCCAAATGTTAATATTTTGTTCAGAATAGCACGACTGGTCAAAAGTTTAAACTGAGAACATTTATAATTTTAAGGGGAAAATATGTTTATTGCCAACAAATCTAAAAAAAAAAAGTTGGGACAGGTAGCAATAAGAGGCTGGAAAAGTCAATTGCACTTATAAAAAAAAAAAAAAACAGCTGTAAGACCAGTTGCCACTAATGAGGTCCATTGGCAACTTGATTGGAGTATAAAAAGAGCTTCTCGGAGTGGCGGTGTCTCTCAGAACCAAAGATGGGTAGAGAATCACCAATCCCTCCAATGTTGCGTAGAAAGATAATGGAGAAATATTACCAGCGAAAAATTGCAAAAAGGTTGAAGTAATCATCATCTACAGTGCATAACATCATCCAAAGATTCAGAGAATCTGGAACAATATCTGTGTGTAAGGGTCAAGGCCAAAAAAATCATACTGGATGCCCATGATCTTTGGGCCCTTAAACGGCACTGCACCGCAAACAGGAATGCTTACTGTAAGGGAAATCACAGAAAGGGCTCAGCAATACTTCCAGAAAACATTGTGGGTGAACACAATGCACCATGACAGCCGCCGTTGCCAGATGAAGAAGAAGCCATTTTTAAAGCAGACCAAGAAGTGCAGGCATTTCTCTGAGCTAGGGGTTATTTAAAATGAAGTGTGGCAAAGGGGAAACCTGTTTTGTGGTCAGGCGAATCACGATTCCAAGTTATTTGTGGAAACCGGGGAGCTATATCATACTGACTAAAGAGGACAAGGACAACCCAAGTTGTTATCAGCACTCAGTTTATAAGCCTGCATCTGTGATTGTATAGGGTTGCATGATTGCGTGTGGCATGGGCAGGTTCCACATCTGGAAAGGCATCGTCAATGCAAAAAGGTATATTCAGATTTGAGACCAACATATGCTCCCATCCAGGCATCATCACTTTCAGAGAAGATCTTGCATTTCTCAACACGATAATGCCAGACCACATGCAGCACCAATTACAACATCATGGCTGCGTAAGAAAAGGATTCGGGTATTGAAATGGCCAGCCTGCAGTCCACTTCTTTCACCTATAGAGCACATTTGGCGCATCATAAAGGGGAAGGTGCAACAAAGAAAGCCCAAGACAGTTGAGCAGTTAGAGAGACGTGTGTTAGACAAGAATGGGACAGCATTCCTATTTCTAAACTTGAGAAACCCAGAGATTTACAGACTTGTAAGAAGAGGGGATGCCTTACAGTGGTGAAAATGGCCTTGTTCCAACTTTTTGGAGATTTGTTGAAACCATGGAATTTAAAATCAACATAGTTTTCCCTTAAAATTATACATTTTCTCAGTTTAAACTTTTGACCTGTTCTCTATGTTTTATTCTGAATAAAATATTAAAATTTGGCACTTCCACATAATTGCATTCAATTTGTATTTACAATTTGTATAGTGTCCCAACTTTTTGGGAATTGGGTTTGGAGATATGTGTGAGTGACTACTCCTGTGTTCAATAAATGATCTTTGCTGGGACTTGTTCCCGGCTATGATTGGCGAAGGAGGCGGAAATAGCCAAATTAAAGTAAATATTACAGTAAATATTATTAATGACTGTCAGTCACTAGTGCTTCACAGTCAGCAACAGTCAATTACCTAGTTAAAATCTACAACTCTCGCCTTTGAAGACAAGTCCAGTCTCCTTCTCTCGCTCCGTGGTTCACTGAAGAGCTGCGGTCTATAAAGAGAGCAGGTCGGGCCCTTGAATGCAGATTTATCGCTTCTGGCTTGCTAGTTTATACGCAGGCTTACTGTGAACACCAAAAAGCCTATGCTAAGGTGTTAGCCACAGCCAGAACCCACCTCTACTCCAACAAAATAAACAACTGTTACTCGAGCACAAAACCGCTGTTTTCTGTTGTTAACTATCTACTCAAACGCAAGATCTGCGTTACCGGAAGTGACCACACTGAAGAGCAGTATAACAAACTAAGGGACTTCTTCCAAAGTCAAAATCTATCAATTCCACTTTTACTGCACTTTTCTCCTTAGTAGCAATACACATCCCAGTGTCCCTTGCCACTCTCGCCCAACCCGCTGAAGTAACAACCCATGAGGTAGAGGACATCATAAAGGGCATGAGAAGTTCCACTTGCCCCCAAAACCCCCTACCAACTTCACTACTTAAAGTGAATCTTACAGCCATAAAGCCACTTATCACTGCCATAATAAACAGTTCTCTTCTTAATGGTCATGTTCCCCCAGCCCTCAAATCCGCCCTTATCCACCCTCACCTCATAAAGCTCTCTTTAAACCCCGGTAACCTGGCTAACTAGTCTATTAGTCTTTATTCCTAGTGTGTTGCTACTTTTAAGCATTTGTTTGCTGTAATGTTTTAGCTTCTTAACTGATGTTGTTTTAAAGTTGTTGCTCTCTATAGCACTTTGAGATTTCTATGAAATGTACAGTGCATTGCAGATAAAATGCATTATTATTATTATTATTATTAAATATTATGCCACTTCACTTTGCCATTAACAACAACACAAATTTACAACATTTGTGTAAGTCTGATATTTTATTTGTGTATTTGGTGTGTATTGAAAGAATTTACAATATGTAGTGGAAGGATATATTCATAATATTAAAAATATGCACAAAAGTGGAATTAACAACTATTGAGGCTAAAGCATACAGGTCTCAAACAAAGACTGAGATAAACAACAACTGGAAACTGCAATATAAGCCCCATTTGTAGCCCCTACAGACTTTCATTTTTTCTGCTGGGCAAAATTTATTTTTATGAAATTTTTGGGTTATTTTGACTCTTTTTCCACATGAGAATTACATTTTTTGGGGGGGTTATTTCATATTTTTAGTTGTTATAGTGGACGCCAGGATAATATGTGTGTAATGTGTAAATTTACCAAGCTTATATGCAACATATTTAACATGAACATCATGCAAATCAACTTTCAATTGTGATTGGTTAGGTAAGATCCAACCATGAACCAGAAGTGTTGACATCATCCAAATTACAGTATGTGTTTTATTGGTTTAGACACGCAAATATGTCATGTCCACTGCAACCATCTATGGGTCTGAAGGGGTTAATAAATATACCTGTAAAACAGTTTATTTTTATTTATCTTTTACATCTGTCTGTAACAGTATGGTTGTTTACTCTGGGTACCACAAAATGCTACATGAAAGATGAAAACAAAATAAGTGCCTGTTAACGATGCTATGCTTCACTTTGTGTAAATCGATAAATAATACAACATTGGGCTGTTGCTAAAAATTCTCACTTTTTAGTAAAGATGAATTGGGTGGTGCTGTCACTTAAT
This sequence comes from Vanacampus margaritifer, assembly GCF_051991255.1. Classification (NCBI taxonomy): domain Eukaryota; kingdom Metazoa; phylum Chordata; class Actinopteri; order Syngnathiformes; family Syngnathidae; genus Vanacampus; species Vanacampus margaritifer. The sequence goes on along the minus strand of NC_135436.1, from coordinate 4,381,839 downwards.
AGATAAAGGGGGGGGGATCCTTAAAAAAAGCTTAAAAAAAGGTGAGGGGGGCTTGTTTTAGTAGATGTTCCCTTGTGTGTGTGTGCGTGCGCGCATGCGTGTGTGCGTGTGTGAAAAGAGCCACAGTGTTGGGAGCTTTTGCAGAGGGCAAAGAGAGGATACCACCGGGAATCCAAGCCAAATGTGTCTTTGCTTACATTTGCCTCACACACCTGGTGTTGAGTCAGTCTGTATGTGTTCATACATTTGCATGCCCTATTTAACTTTTCATTCAGTGAAGCAGTTCCAAGTGGAAACAAGTATTTTTGTCACAAAAGTAGTGGTCTGGTATTACTGAATTACTGAATTATTCCAAATATAATCTGTAGGTACTGAATGTGCCTGTAATTTATGCTATAAATTAGTGCTCGGTGCTATGGGAAAAAAATGGTAATGTTAACAAAAGAGGCAAAGTAACTGACATATTTTTCACAAATGTATTTATGAATCTAAATAAGAGGGATAAAAAATGTTTCAGACAGAAATTGATTAAACATAAAAAATTATGACATTTATTGTGCAGATTTAAAAAGTCAAAATCTCAAAACTCAGGACTGCATTATGAAAAAAAAAATACACTTTAGTGTATCCATCCATTTTCTGAATCGCTTATCAATACGTTTAATCTCCCTCCTTCTGATTGACGTATGGGGTGCCGTAACAGTCACATCACTTCCTGTTTACCTAAGTGTGTAGCATGAGTTTGCTAATTGTGTAGCATTAATTTTTCTCTCTAGAGACTCATTAAAATGCCTGCCATTTTTCTATTCAAAGTGTGACATTCGTACAAAATAAACACCAACCACTGGTTATTAAACATTAATCAAGGAAATTGATTTTGTAATACACTTTAATGCTAAATTAAAATGAATCCGATTAATCAATAGATTAATCGATTATAAAAAATAATCCATAGTGACAGCATTAGTCTTCACGATAAATATTGTCTACCGCCCAGCACGACTATAAACATATAACTTTGTATTTCCTCTTCTTTGTTTTTATGTATATTATGTATATGTTTAATACAAATGATTGTGTGGACCATGGATATATGTCAGAGCCCCAGGTGTGAGTAAGCATCTGAACATTAGCTCCATAGCCAAGCGAGTTTAACACCTTCTCATCCAAATAAGCATTCAGCTGTTAGCTTTGACACATCCGAGACCAGCTCGATCCTGTGTGAACGCTCTGTCGCCTCTGCACATGCTCCCTTGGGTCAGTGTTTGAGGGAAACTAGGTGGATGTGTCTGTCCACACCTTTGGCATTGTAATGGTACTTGTCTTTTTGACAAATGCCTGCACATTTTGTTTGTATGTGAGTCAACATAAAGTGATTATGTGCAAAGATGAAGGTGTTTGTTTCTCAAAAGTGGCACTGTGTTGGTAGGTGAATTTGATGTTTACAGGTTGGTTTGGCTTGAAAAAAATGGCGGAATAATGATGACGAAAGAAGGGGGCTGGACGCCGACAAATAAACAGTAGAATACATTTACAGTGTTATTTTTACAAGCTGTACACGCACAATTTTTCATTGTGACAAAGTGTAATTTATTCAGTGTTTGTCCATGAAAAGATATAATTAAATATCTGCAGAAATGTGTGGGGTGTGCTCACATTTGTGAGATTCCATATATTCTATTATTATTTTGTTAATCAGGAGTGCACGTGAGTCCATCTGTTCTTTATGTTTGACAAGAAGATGCATCAATTAACACTGGAGACTGAGCTAGCTTTTTGCACTAGTCACTACCGTTAGCTACACACTTGTGAGCTGCCATATGGTTGTCACTTGTGATCAATGACTGTTTTATGTTTGTCTTGAGCTTAATATAAGTATTGCAGTCTGTCTACCCATCTCCTTCAAGAAATGCTTTTAGTTTTGAATGGTCTTTTCAATGCTCCATTCACAGGGGCATAGCACGGGCAAGCATAAGGCAAACTGACCTATTTATGGTCAGACCGTATTGTGCATCTGACCCTACTTGTTAGAATAGACTGCTCACTCAGACTCATTCTGTGTGTCTATTCTTTTTTTGACAGGCATGTCAGCCTTTATTATTGTGTGTGCATCAGTCATATTTCAAAGGCATTAAAAGACAGTCAGTGGGGTCATTCGGTCACACCCACTGGAGACATTTAGTATGGTACACCACACGCATGTACACTTGCACACACACAGAAGAGGACATGTGGAGCATGACTAACGACTTAAGAAAGACACAGATAGGTCCTGTACGTATATATATATATATATATATATATATATATATATATATATATATCCTACAATCACCACTCTGTCAATTGTGTTTGTCCAAAAGGCTATTTATTGCATCAAATGTACCTCCCACTTTATTTGCGATTACAACTTGAATGTGACAGTGCTCAGCATAAAAGAGTACACCCTTTTCATAAAATTTAACTTTAAACAATATGTCAATGAAGACAATATATATAGCATCTGTTTATTTTTTATAACATTAAAGTAAGGTTAATAATATAAATTAGAGAACAAAAATTTCAGTTTTACTCAAATTAGAGTGATGCAAAAATGAGTACACCCGACAGAATGTCTCTGGAGCAAAGCCCAAAAAGCCCAAATTTACTAGATACGTCTAGTTGAGTCTCATAATTCATTACACAGGTGTCAAGCAGACAGTTGACTATAAATGGGGTGTTACTTACAGAAAACAGTTTCCCATTTCATGCTGTTAGCAATGGCACCACATGGAAGAGAAATATCACAAGATCTGAGAAAGAAAATAATTTCTTTACACAGCAAAGTTGAAGGCTACAAGAAAATCAGCAAAGCTTTACTTATCAGAATACTGTAGCAAAAGTGGTACAAAAATGTAAAAAAAATGAAACTGCAACTATCTCACAGAGACGTCCAGGTTGTCCACGGATGTCAACAACTCAACAGCAGCGTCTTCTGATGAGAAGGGTGGAAGAAAATCGACATGTAATTTCGCTGCTGTTATCTAAGGAAATAGAAAGCCAAACTGGGGTGACTATTTCCCATGACAAAATATGGCGTACACTGCAGAGGAATGGCATGCATGGGTGCCATCCACGAAGGAAGCCTCTCCTGAAGCCCAGGCACAAAAAAGCGCGCCTAGTTTGCCAGGGCCCATGCTAACAAAGATGAAGTCTACTGGGACTTCGTACTCTGGACTGATGAGACCATGATAAAAGTTTTTGGAACTGATGGCTTCAAAACTGTATGGCGTCACAAAGGAGAGGAATACAAGGAAAAATGTGTGGTGCCTACAGTGAAACATGGTGGTGGCAGTGTCCTCATGTGGGGTTGGATGAGTACTGCTGGTGTCGGGGAGCTGAATTTCATTAATGGCATCATGAATTCACAGCTGTATTGCTCAATACTGAAAGAAAAGATGCTGCCATCACTCAGTGCCCTTGGTCGTCTTGCACTTTTCCAACATGATAATGATCCTAAGCACACATCTGAGGCCACTGTTGGATTTCTGAAGAAGAACCGGGTGAAAGTGATTCAGTGGCCAAGTATGTCTCCTGATCTGAACCCAATTGAACACCTATAGGGAATTCTAAAGAGAAAAGTTGAGCACCATTCTCCATCCAGCATCCAGTCTCTAAAAGAGGCCATTCTTGAAGAATGGAAGATTGATGCAGAAAAATGTTGCCAGCTTGTTCATTTCATGCCTAGAAGCTGTGCTGTGATAAAAAACTGTGGAGGCCATACAAAGTACTAGATTTAGTCATTTTTGTTGAGGGGTGTACTCATTTTTTGTATCACCCTTATTTGAGTAAAACTGAAAAATGTGTAATCTAATTTATATTATTAACCTTGCTTTCATATTATAAGTTAACCAGATGTAAATTAAACTTGGTCTTGCCAACATTTTGGAAATTGTTTTTGTATTCATTGAGATATTGTTTAGAATGTTACTTTTTAAAGGGGGTGTACTCATTTACGCTGAGCATTGTATACAGAAGTTCAATTTCAAATGCAGGAATTATTTTGGCTATAATTGCAAAGTGCAACGGGACCTATACACTGGAAAAGATGGAGAAGGTGGTCCTTACAATACATCCTTTGTCATTTGCCATATGAACAGCTGATTGCATTAATGTGTATAAAGGTTGTCTGTTTCTGTGTGTCTACATGTGTAGTGACATTTTCCTCTAATGTAGCAGTAAATATGGCCCTCATTAGTAACTGTCTAACAGTGATTTGTGTCTGACAAGAGCCTGTCTCCTGGACTGCTGCCCGAATTGTACTGATATATGCACACACGCATGCACGCACGCACATACACACACACAAGCACACACACACGCACGCACACACAAGCACGCACGCACAAATCAACACTTGGTCTGAGAGAACTAGTCCTGATAAGACACAAGTGCTTTGAACACCTCATATATTGTGTCTGTGTCAGGAGAACAACACCAGTCCATCTAACGAACATCTCTATTAATTCATTGAATACCAGCCAATTTCATTGGAGCAACATTCCTCAATACCAGCCGTTTTACTGGATTTTGACTGATTTTGCAAGGCCCACAGAATATTATGTTCTGTTGCTATATAAACATGGAACATACCAAAAGAAAGATTAGACTCTCTTTTCATCATAAAACAAGAAGTGTATTTCTATATTTTTCCGTTATTTAGTTATCAGCGTTATAATATAGCCAAGTTTTGTCGAAATTCCATTTCCTGAGAAAAAAACGTAGTAAAAGATCTTTTTGTAAAACAACATTTCAAGCACATCGACTTTAACACTACAGTTGTTTTCTTTTGTGACAGCTCAAACGTCTAAATAATGTTTTCGTGCAATAAGACAGCATTCCAAAATGTGATTTTAATAATAAAATAACAGTTTATTGCACATAAAAAGAAACAATTGGCTTTTCTGACTATAGCTCCGCTGCAGCATCCGTCCAGGGGTCGACGTGACCGCTGAAACGAGCAGTTAACCCCGCGGATCATCGTTCGACGGTTGCTTGCTGCATTTGCTCGACGAACGAAACGTCATTCCTTGACATGCAGCAACTCGATCGCCGCCATAATGTTTTGATGACCCGATGAGGGTGCTTTTTTAAGCCAAAAAGCAACCCTGCAGGGTTAACTGTTTTGTTCTGCAGATTGCTCATTTTCTGCTTCCTCCCCGCTGCTCTACAACACACAGTAGTGACAGAGGACACTCCCAGTCCCAATCTACACTTCCTGTTTCTCTTCTGCAACAAGATCCTTGCGTGATACTGGCTGATCTTATACTTGCTGCCACCTGCTGGCCGCTTCATTTCAATAACATTGCAGTCAAGCCTGTTACTTCAGTCAGAAGCTGTGCCAGCCCTTCCTGTACACTCTGGCAAAAAATCTTATGACGTATTTATATGTGATGTGTACGCAGCGACTATGACGCTTATGATGTATTGATACGTTTTATGTTTGAGAGAGTTAATCATACCATTAAAAAAAAGTTCACAAAATGAGCCCTCACCCGCTATCTGACAGCTGAAACTAATGGCAAAACTAACCATGTTTTTTAGACTCAAAGATTTTGTAATTAGTGGTTTGATTGACAGTTGATGCCACATCAGAGGTCCTGCTCTCAAAACCCAAAAACCTCTGAAGCTGCTTCTTTGTTGTCAGAATTGGACACTCAACCACAGCCTGAATCTTGACTGGGTCAGCTTTAAGTTGGCCTTGCTCCACAATGAACCCCAAAAACTGTACTAAGGTTGAAACTCAAAGTGTGAGCCTGGCTGCCTAACCAAGTAATGATGTGACCACACTGAAGATTGGCTGACTAGCCCGAGACTTTACTTCTGCAATAATTGTAAAAACAGTAGGTTGTCTTGTTTAATGACTCCACAACTACGATACTGCAGATGACATCTTTCATGTCCTTGAAAATCGCTATGGCAACCCAATCACAATTGCGATTGAAATAGTGGAGGAGCTGCAAAGGATGCCAGCTGTCAAAAGCCACCAGTCACGCGTTAATTCAAGCTGGGGAGAAGGCATTGCTAGACTTGAGTGACCTCGGGGACACGGGGCTGGCTATACAAAATACACTAGTAACAAAGTCAATTAAAAGCAAACATCCAGAAAATCTTAAAAAGGAATGGCTTTTCTATGTTGCCGACAGGAGGAATGCTGTGGTAGCAGGCAACCGGTTTGTCAGTCTCTTAACTTTCCCTCAAAGAGCAAGAAAACATTTATGAGCAGCTCGAGCAACTGAGGGAAGAGGAACCAATTAAAAGAGAAACCCGGAGTGATATGAGACATGCCAGAAGCAAGTCCACAAAGTTGGAGAGTGGCCATATAGGTTGTGGTTTGTGGCGATGTGAAGCACAGAAAGAAGCTCTACTTCTGCAAACAGTTTAAAGGGCTAAAACTTGGAGAGAAAAAAAGCTGCAGTAGGAACATTTGGAGCATGCAGGAGATGCCTTGAGATTAATGATGACGGTTCATACTGTAATTCTTCTTTTTTTGTGTAAAAGTCAAGACTATAAAGATGAGCACACGCCTGAGCATCACTACTATCTGTGCCCCTGTGCTGAAGAGAAAAAAAGCAGTACAAGTCAGAAAAAGAGCAAAGTGGACTGCAAGAGTTGCCAGTAATCATGATCCTTCTGGAGGTCACAGCCAATGCCAGACAAAAAATTGGGACTTTAATTGACTTGGCCCCAGATAGCAATTACAAAACCCATAAAGCCGTAAGTAAGTTGAACCTCAGAAGTGAAGAAATTTGTCTTGTCCATGGAGTTGGAGGGATGAGAGTTTGTGTGGAAACAAAGCGGTACCTTTTAAAGATGAGAGTAAAGACGCCGAAGGGCACCCTGAGATCACATCAGATGACTTGTTATGGACTAGACCACATTGCAGATGTCCACAAAAATGTGACACCAAAGCAGTTGCAGCGGTTTTTCCCAGATATACCACTCGAACGTGTGAGACCAAAGGAGATAAACTTGCTCATAAGCCACAGAGAAGGTCAGCTGGCGCCTCAAAGAGTCAGAACCATCGGAGACCTCGTGCTTTGGGATGGACTACTAGGGAGGACAGTTGGTGGGACACATCCTGACCTCTTTGAGGACGTAACTGTTTCATCCCACATGACTAAGACACATTTTGCAAGGTCAATGAGAGCAGCAGCTGCAAGTTACGAGGAGGTTACTGGCTGTGTTTCAGAGCTGCACCTACCAGACCAAGAATTCGCCACCATGAGTTCCAGCAGCCAAGCACCTTAACTGCAAATCGTGACTTCCTAGAGTAGTGGAAGTGGGACAGTATTGGCGCAGCATGCAAACCAAAATGTGGCAGCTGTCGCTGTGGAAACTGCCAGCCAGGAGGCAAAGCAATGACTCTTGCTTGTTGTCCAGTTAAGGACTCATGGGACATAGCTCTCTCGTAGGCTTAAGAGAGGATGTAATTCAGCTTTACTCCCCCATGCTTTACTGTAAACCTCTGGTAATCACATTCTCTCACGGAAGCGAGCATGCCCATGGAGCAGTGATTTACCTGAGGTGGAACTCACATCAAGGCCCAATCATTAGGCTCGTGGAGTCAAAGGCCAAATTAACTCCCCTGGACTGCAAAGGCATTGCCGTCAAAGCAGAAATATGTGGAGCAATGTTGTTTCACGGCTAAAAAGTATTTTGAGCATCACAACCAAATCCAAGCTGGGAGGTGGTACCATTTGATTGATATGTTAACAGTCCTTGGGCTATACAGCGTGAAAAGCTATGACTTTCAGACATTTTTTTTGCAAATAGGATCGGAGAGATTCAAAACAGCACGCAAATTCAGGATTAGTGGTGGATACCGGGTTCACAAAACATAGCCGACATAATCACCAGAGGAAGCAGCCCTCAAGACCTGGATGAAGACTCAGAGTGGCAAAATGGGTCCAAGTTTCTGAGTCTGCCAGTGAAAGATTGGCCGATCAAATCAACGAAAAGAGCGAGCAGCCAGTGTCAACATGTTGCAGTATAATTAATTTGTTGCTTCAACAAGGACCAAAGAAATGAAACAGGAGTCAAACTAAAGTCTAAGCCAGGTCCACACCGAGTAAAGGAGACCACCAGCAGCCATCCAAAAACTTGTGGACATTGAGCGGTTTAGTGAATTAAGTCGACTTGTTAAAACAGTTGCTTGGATTTGGAGGGCAGCAAGAAAGTTCTTCGGGCAAAATAGTCAAGGCATGGACAGTCCAAAGTGGGAGGCCGTATCTTCACAAGGAGTCATCTCTGTAAGAGAATGAGAGGACGCCCTGAGATATTTTTATTGCAGCGCAAAGAGGCGCAACCTTCCCAAGTACTACCTCTGACAGGCTTGTAGTCTGGGCTTCTACTCTTTGGTGGCTGAGTGCAAGCCTTCAAAGAACATCAAGGTAGAATCCCCATCCTGCCGTATGACACCTGGGTGCCAACTCTGATCACTTGGGAGGCCCACAATTTGAGCTATGATGGAGTGGCTGAAACCTTATTCAAAATGAGGAGCGAGGGCATGGGTCATAAAAGGCAGAAGGATTGCCCAAAAAGTTGTCGATGGCTGCATGACCCGCAAGAAGGCAAGAGCAAGAAAATGCCAGCAAGTAATGGGTGACTTGCCACCAGAAAGAACTGCACCTGCTGTGCCCTTTGAATTCACAGCAGTTGACCTCTTTGGCCCTTACCAAGTAAAGGATGACGTCAATAAAAGAGTCACATTAAAGGTCTGGGGGGTTGTCTTCTGCTGTATGGTTAGTAGAGCCATCCACACGAAACTGGTGAATACCCTATCCACTGAGGGGTTTCTGGTTTACGGAAATGTTGGGGCACCCCCGAAAACTTTGGTCAGACCATGGTACGAATTTCATCGGAGCAAAGCCAGTCCTCGAGGAGCTGTACAGAAACTTGGACAGTCAGAACAAAGAAAGCGTCTGGCCAACTTCCAGGTTGAGTGAATGCTGGCATGCCTGTTGCCGCTGCTCTCCGCGGAGCTGACTACTTGATTTTTTGTACTCTAAATCACCTATCGCATCGGATTTTATCAGCCATTGACTTGCTGTCTGCCCACAATTTTGTATCCCGATTGTCACTGGATTCGACTTGCCTGGCTTTTACCTGTTATCTCGCGCTAGTCTGCCTCTGGATTGCCACCTGTCTACCTTTAAGCGGAGCCATGCTGACTGTCAAGACCATGATTTACTGGCTTTCAGCCAGTTTATCACTTTTCCAACTCATCAATCATCTCAATACATCGCCGTTGGGCTTTTGAAACTCTGGCATTTTGCGTTCTCTGCTGCTCCACTTCCGGGCATTGCATTCCCCAGGAATCGCATACGAGCCCCGTCGCCGCTACAGTCTCAGAGGATCTCGCCGTAATTCAATTCTGAATTACTCTCATCGCATTACCTCAACGTGGTCTACTACTCGCCGTCGCCTCCGCCGACCTCGTCGGACTGGCAATCACCGTCACCTGGCTATCTTAGCCAAAGCGGCTAATCCTCCTACCTGCAATACCTCCGCCACAGTCCGATTTGGCTTCGTCAACATCCACTCACTTTCCACCAAGGGGCATTTCATCAGAGATGTCCTTGCCGATCACAATTTGGATTTTCTTTCAGTTACGGAAACTTGGCAACTCTCGAATGACTACATCACACTTAACGACTCCATTCCAGCCGGCTTTGTTTACATTTCTCAACCACGGACTGGTAGTCAGCATGTAGGTGTCGCTCTGTTCCACTGTGCTAGCTGGAAAGTTATCTCAACTACTGGCCCCGTATTCTCCTTATTTGAATATTGTACCTTCCTAGTCATTCTCCTCCCGCTTTAGTAACTCTTTACCGCCCACCAAATTACAAGGATTTTATCAATACCTTCTCTCACCTCCTCACTCTCATCACTAGCCCAAAACGTAGTCATCCTAGCGATTTTAACATCCACATGGACAATAGCACTGATCAACTTTCAAAGGACTTAACATCCTGTCAAGGTAGTTTTGGTCTACAACAACATATCCACTTAACGCATAATAAGGGTCATATTCTGGACTTAGTCTGTTGCTCTGTCATAATTCCCTCTGATCGCATATCACATTATCTTCCTTACACTGACCATTTTCTTATCACCTTCAATGTTCAACTCTCTCTGTCCAAATTCACCGTTACCCGAACCATTTAATTCTGCAACATCAAGGACATCATCATTGACACCTTCTCTCCCGACATTACCAACCTTCCTCCAACAACTGCCAACAGCTCCCCAGATGACCTTGTTTCCCACTACAATACTTATCTTTATTTACTCCTGAATTCTCATGCACCTCTGAAAACCAGATCAGTTTCCTTTACCCATTCTGCTCCCTGGTTACAGCAGTTCTCAACTTAAATCTCAAGGAAGACAACTGAAACGTCTTTACAACAAAACTGGACTACCTATTCACAAATAAATGTACAAAAAACACCTAAGTGTTTACAAGGACAATATCGCCTCAGCCAAATCTGCCTACTACTCTGGACTGATTCAAACACATAAAAAAACAGTTCCAAAATTCTCTTTTCTCTCCTCTCTAATATCACCAAACCCCCTGACACCATCCCCCCACACATGCACTCCACCGACACCTGTAATTCAATCATGTCATTTTTTATTTCCCAAAATCAGTAATATTCATCAACATCTGACTCCATGTCCAGTTTCAGCTGATCTTACCGCCCGACTGCTCACCCCCACCATCCTGTTCTCCAACTTTACTCTTCCATCCATCCGCTCCATATCTGAGCTTATTCTTAACTCAAAACCCACAACCTGCCATCTTGATCCACTTCCCCCAACACTTGTTAAATCCTGCCTGTCCTCAGTTGCCCCTTTCAATACCAATATTATTCATTCTTCCCTACTTACCGGTATTGTTCCCCGCTCTTTCAAAAATACTTATATAACACCAATACTCAAAAAACTGGCCTAGATCTATCCAACTTCAATAACCTCTGACCCATTTCCAACCTTCCATTCATTTCCAAAAAATCTTGAAAAATATTTTGCCACCCAACTTCACAAACACCTCATCTCAAATAACATCTATAAACAGTTGCAATCTGGTTTCCGTCCATCTAACGACCTCCTCACAGCTACTGACTCTGGCCTACTTTCCATTCTCATTCTACTTGATCTAACATCAGCATTCAACACCATTTCTCACACCATACTCCTTGACAGATTGGCATCTATTGGCATCACCCATGCACCTCTCACCTAGTTCACCTCCTATCTTTCTGAACGTACTCAATACATTCAGATAAAATCCCATAAATCAAGTACTCAGCCTGTCATAACCTGCGCCAGGGGTCGGTCCTGCGGCCCACTCTCGTCATCATTTACATTCTCACACTTGGTGACATCTTCTGCAAATATAACATCCATTTTCACTGCTACGCAGATGACACCCAGCTCTACCTCGCTTCCAAATCCTCTTTAGTCCTTCCACCTGCCGCCCTCGCCCTCTGCCTCCGACACCTGGTTTTCTTAAATATTTCTCAAATTAAACAGCTCCAAAATTGAGATTCTACTTGTTGGCACCCCATCCACTCTCACCAAACTGAACAGTTTTAATATATCCATTAACAATACACCCATTCCTCCCTCCCCTCTGGTTAAGATTCTGGGTGCCATCCTTGACAGTACACCTTTCCTTTCACTCACATATCAATAACATTCCTCGTTGAGCTTATTTCCATCTATGCAACATCTCTCGCCCCCGCCCCTTTTACCCCTCACGCCACTGCCATTCTTGTTCACAGCTTAATAACATCCCCCTACTGTAATTCACTCCTGTAGGCCTCCCCAGTAAATCTCTTCTTAAACTTCAACTCCTCCAAAATTCTGCAGTACGTATCATTACACGCACCCCGACCTCCCACCACATCACCCCCATCCTTCAACAACTCCACTGGCTCCCCCTTAAACAAATAATTCACTACAAATTTATTTTCCTTGCCTATTAAGTTCTACATACCTTTCTTACATATCTGACCTTCTTCACATTGCTATTCCTGCCTGATCACTCCGCTCCTCATCCACCCTCCAATTCCATGTTACCCTTTGCCTCGCCACTATGGGATGCAAAGCCTTCAGCTACTCTGCTCCTAAGCTCTGGAACTCCCTCCCTCCTGACCAACGTGCCACCGACTCCCTCCCACTCTTCAAAACTAAACCTAAAACCTACTTGTTTAAGCTGTTTCATTCCACCCATCTGTAATGATACCTTTTACATTACATTTCCCACATCATTTTTCTATTTTTACCTTGTTTTATCGATTTTATTTGGTATTGTGCTTTTTAACATTTTGTACAGCGACCTTGAGAGTCCTGAAAGGTGCTTCAAATGAAATGTATTACTATTATTTTTATTATTATTATTATTATTATTATTATATTATTATTCAACCAGCCTTAGACGAAATGGTCGCAAAAAATGGAACTGAGTTGATGTGGAAGGTTCATCCAGCTGATTCATCACACAAAGAGAGCACTACAAGGCCTTGGAAAAGAGTCTGGGCTGACTTACAGTGAGTTCCAAACAACTCTTCAAATAGCAACCAGCCTCGCAAATGAGCGTCTGATTGATGACAGGGTGCAGAGCAGAGAGGGCTGCATTCAATATGTTTCACTAAATACGCACCTGCTCGATCGAGCATGTCCAAGCGAGGACATTAAAACATTCAACTATTCCAGCTACCCATACAAGAGGCTGAGAGCAATGCAAGCGGAAGTGAACAAATTCTGGAGTCTCTGGAGTCAACTTGCTGGCCTCAACCTGTTTGTAAGAAGCAAATGGCATACAACAGAGAGGAACGTCACTGTTGGAGACATCGTTTGGCTAAGTGACCAGAATGTCCCCTCTTTCTTTTCTTTTTTTTCCCCTGGAGAGCTCAGTATTGTTCATTCGGTAATTTTACAGATTTGACATGTCATCATCATTGCTCATCGTCCCCTCTTTTCAACACTACCCCTGTATTTCTTTTGTTCATGCATTTTAAGGGCATTAAACTTAATCAAAAGCTATATTTATAATATTAGTACATCATTGCATTATCAACAAGTTATGAAACAATCTGCTGAAAAACTAAAGTGTCTCGCTACCTGGTAAAGACACCATTACACTATGGTCCTTTTAAAAATTTAAATAGGAAGTGGGGAACTAATTAGGAGATTGAAATACGCTACTGACTTACTCCCTTCTCTATGGCAGTTGTTACAACCATCTTCACCTTTTCTCACACTTGTGTGGCTTAGCAATACTGTAGAAATTGGAAATGACAGGCCAAGCCCTGGGGCATCTGGTAGGCTGAAAAATGAATGAATCATAAATCCATGAAAATAGAGCCTTGACTGCATGTTCAGTCACACTCAACTATCTGTTTTTAAAACTGATTTTCGAGAAGAAGTGATTCCAATTTCAAGAAGTAACTGCAACTGCGTATTGAACATAGACCATATAATGTATGGTAAGTACCTGGTTGGCATGGCTCAATGGTAGCATGATCATCTCTCAACAAAGGTTGCGAGGTTTGATCCTCAATCTATACCCTGTGGAAGTGTCCTTGAGCAAGTTACGGCAGTTCCTTGCATAGCAACAACCTCCTAATGTATGAATGTGTGCATGAATGAGTGAATGTGAGCCTTTGTAAAGCACTTTGAGCACCATATGGTGTAGGCAAAAGCGCTATATATGTATACTTCCTTTACAGTAGACTATACTTTTTAAGCAAGTGTGAGACCTTTTTGGGGGAAATTTAATCGTTGGTCTGACAGACAACCAATCACAGGTCAGCTTCAGAAAACAAGTCGCTCCGAAATCAGTCATCTTTATTGTACTATTTCGATAAAGTACAATTTTGACTTGTAGGTGTTACCTTTGAAGAGCGTTTCGCATCTAAGGCACAATTCTTGTAATGTCCGGTCTCACAAGATCTCGCAGTTCTGTAGGGGGTGATGTTTATACAGATGCCCAGAGTTGTTAAGATTATTTTAAAAACATCTCGCTCCCCTCATCGGACGGGTTTGAGCATTTGGTGTTGTTTTTTTTTTAAGAATATTTTATTTGTGATTTTTCAGCAATTTGTACAAACACAGCAATCCAGGTAAGGTAAAAACATACAACCTTAACCCAACAAACAATACCCCCACAGCAAGAAAAAGAAAAGAAAGAAAGAAAAGAAAAAGTCAGCCTTTGATAATGATATGAGGCATGTCAGTCATTTGAAACAGTTATATGGTCTAAATACGAGTGCCGAACTTTCAAAAACATGGCATATTGTTTTATGAGACAATAAGTATTTTTTTTTACAGGGGCACACAGCTATCACCAGACCATCTATCAAGAAGAGGGGAGTCAGATTTCCATGTTATTGCAATGCATTTTTGGGATACACATAAAGCAATCTTAAAAAACTTAAGTTGTGTATTGTTCAAAGAATGACTAATTGAGTTGAAAGTCCCCAATAAACATATTTCAGGGTCCAGCGGAAGAGTAATTCGTACAATCCTGGTTAAAATGGAGCAAATATCATGCCAGAAGGGCCTCACCTTGACACAATTCCAAGTACAATGTACAAAGGAGCCAACGTCAATACCACATCTGAAACACTAGTCTGACAAAGTAGATTTAAAATAATGTAGTTTTTCTGGAGTGAGCTATAACTAGTGTAGGAAGTTATAATTTGTCAGTCTATATCGGGCATTAATGATAGTAGAAAGGCTGTTCTGTTACAAATCTGCCCGTAAATGTTCATCAATTGCAACACCGAGATCCGACTCTCATTTCAACCTAGAGTTATGTAAACCTGGCTTTGGACTGACTCCCAGTCATCAACAAGCGATACATTCTTAAAATAAACTTGAATTGGTTCCCTTCATAAAGAAATTCTTCAATCTTTTTCATAGCAGGTAAAATCATATCAGGACCCAAGCTAGTACTTAAGAATGATCATATTTGAAGATAACAGAAAAAAATCTGGGTGGACGAGCCATATCTACTCTTCAATTATTCAAATGACATGAATCCCCCCCCCCCCCCCCCCCCTCAATCTTCTAAATGCTTGATTCCCTTCTGGTACCACATACCCAAAATTGTATTGTCAAAAGTCATAGGAATGAGTTTGTTTTGTTTTAGTGGAGTTTTAGGTGACAGTCCCATTGTCAATCCAATACTTTTGTGAACCTCATACCAAATATTTATTAAATGTTTTAGTATTGGCTTGTCTGTTGTGATGTTTACAGATTTTACATTGTGTTTATAAACAAATTTGCAACAGAAACTTTCCTTTAGGGCAGGGATAGGCAAGTTTGGTCCTAGAGAGTCCTGCATGTTTTCGGTGTCTCCTGCCTCCAACCCGCAGGTGTTTCAAATCAGCTCATCAGCTCATAATTACGTTCTGCAGGAGCTTCTCAGCTGTGTTCGAGGAGGGAGAATTAAAAAACATGCAGAACTGCGGCTCTCTAGGACCGTACTTGCCTAACCCTGTTTTGGGAATATAATCTAATCTGTGCCTCTAAAGGGAGCCCACCGGCCTCGAAAAGGGATGATATTAACCTCATTTGTGCTGCTAGATAGTAGTGTCTGAAATTAGCAAGACGGAGACCCCCCAAACCAGGTCAGTCTTGCCAAGGATATCCGCGGTACCCTACAATGCCATATAAATTGTCTGACATGACTATTCAAAATCTTGAAAAAGGATTGTGGTAATGGAATGGGTATAGACTGAAATACCTACATAGCTCCTCCTCAATTTTCATGGGCAGCGGGACATAATTTTATTTATACACATTTTTTAGGTTACTGTCTACGATTATGCCAAGATATTTCATACCATAAGCAGGCCATCTGAATGGAGTAGTACCTTTAAATACAGAACAATCAAAATCCGTCAGTGGAAGGATTTCACTCATCTCCAAATTTACCTCATAACCTGAAATATTACCATACGTGTTCAGTACAGTTTGCAGTCTGGAAAGAGAGTTGCCAAGGTCTTTAAGATATAAAATGATGTCGTCGCTAGGAGATTCATTTTGTGAACCGTTTGGCTCACTTTAAATCCCTTTATGTTATGTCTTGCCTAATTGTTTCAGCCAAAGGTTCAATTGCCAAGACAAAGAGCGCATTGGACAAAGGGCATCCTTGTCGACTTGACCAGGTAAAAAAAATGCGGTAGAAATCTGTCCGTTAGTGCTTATTTTTACCTGTGGTTTGTGGTAAAGAGTCCCTACTAACCTAATAAATGACGGACCAAATCCAAATTTAGCCAGCACTTTAAATAGATATGGCCATTGTAATCCATTGAAGGCTTTTTCCGCATCTAAAGCCAAGGCTATGCTTGGTTCCCTGTCAGATTTAGCAGAATGGATAATGTTGAAGAAACGACACAGGTGAGGAGCGTTTTGGAATGAAGCCACTCTGGTCTGGATTTATTAAATGAGGCAAATATTGACGGAGTCTGTTAGCTAGAGCCTTAGATATCAATTTATAATCTGCATTTAATAAGGAAATTGACTGTTATGAAGAACATTTCAGTGGATCTTTATTTTTTTTTTAGAACCACAGTTATTATAAGTATCAAAAATTATTCAGGAAGTGCTTGAGTTTTAGAGGCAATAACTTCCATGAGAAGTGGAAGGAGTAAATATTTGAATTTTGTGGTACATTTTTCCTCCCCTGGTGACTTGTCCACCTGCAACGAACCCAAGGCTTCCTCTAGTTCTTTTAACGAAAAGAGTAAGTCAAGATCATACTGTTCCTCTTGGCTAAGTTTAGGCAGTTCAATAGCAGATAAAAAGGTGTCAATGGCATTCTGATTTTCTGGTGGTTCTGAGGTGTACAGATGTGCAAAAAAATTGTAAATGTGTCGTTGATTTCTGTCGGGTGAGTAGATATACAGCCGATTTCAGTTTCTATTGCGTTTATCATTCTAGAGCTTCTTTCCGAAGCTGCCAAGATAAGACTTTGTGTGCTTGTTCACCCAATTCATAGTATTTCTGCTTGCTCCTCAAGATGTCCTTGTCAACTTTATAAGTATCTCAATGTGTTGTATTGAGTTTTTTTAATCACTAGAATTTGGTGTGTGTGTTTTTACCTGGTTTGTTAGAACTCTTTTTCCAACTTCAAAATGTCTGCCTCTTGTTCTTCTATTTCAGCCATATGATTCTACTTAATACTGTTGGTATAATAAATGATCTGTCCCCTTAAAAAGCCCTTTAGTGCATCCCATAGTATGAAACTGTTAGGGGCTGAAGCACAATTTGTCTCACAGAACAACTCAATCGTGTCTCTTATAAATTTGCAAAAGTCTGGTCTCTGAAGAAAGGTAGTGTTGAAATGCCATCTATACCTGCTTGTAGATTTCTCTGGCATGTAAATTGATTGAGGAGAGTGATCTAAAACCGTTCTAGATAGGTACTCAGAATCTAGTGGAATCTATGAGTTAACTGTGTTGACAAAAAAAAGAGCAATACAACTAAAGGAATTATGGCGACCAGAGTAAAAGGAGTAGTCCCTCGTTTGAGGGTGCATATGTCTCCAAACATCAGTTAAATTCAAGTCCTTCATAAATTGTATACTAGTGTTGGTTGCTTTAGATTAAGAAACTGACATGATTGATTTATCTAGGAGAGGATCCAGGCAAAAATTAGTCACCCCCCACTTGAATGTTCCACTTGACATCTTGAGAAATATGTCCTGAATAAGCATATCATCATCATAATTTGGATGGTTGTTCGTCTCTGTGTGCCCTGTGATTGGCTAGCAACCAGTTCAGGGTGTACCCCGCCTACTGCCCGAAGCCAGCTGGGATAGGCTCCAGTGCCCCCCGCGACCCTTGTGAGGACTAAGCGGTTAAGAAAATGGATGGATGGATCATCATAATTTGGCGCATAAAAATTTAGGAGGGTCCAAGTTTCCGAATATATTTGACAGTTTAGTAAAACATATCTTCCCAATGTGTCAATTATAGTTTTGCCAATTGTAATGGTGGTGCCACTCCCTTAGTCTTGGAGGTAAAAGATGCCGATATGACATGACCTACCCAATCCCTCCTCAACTTCCTATGTTACAGTGCCGTTAAGTGAATAAAGGCAATATCTGTTTGTAGCTTCTTCAAATAAATTAAAACGCTCTTCCACTTGATGGGTCCATTTAGCCCATTGATGTTAAAACTGACAAATTTGACCACTCCATCAAAATGAAATAATTTCGCACAGATATTGACCATAGCAAGTGTCTTTCTCAACCAAGTGATATCAAAAAGAGCTTACCTAAAAAAAAACATAAAAAAAAAAACTTTAACCCACCCCGCCTTATGCCAACCAAAACATGGCACATGACAACCCATAAACATTCTGAAGGAGCTACTAAGCGAATAATTAATCACCTCTAGTTACCTCTCTGTGATAATCTACCAACAATATGTCACTGCGATAATAGATTAACAAAACAAAACAAAATATGAATGTTTTTTTCCCCCTCATGTTTTTTCTTTTTTCCCCAGTCTCTCCCTCTTACTATTTAAAATTCAAACCAAACGAACTCATGTACTCAGGTACATTTCTATTCTCAAACGATGGACCCTGTCTGCTTTTACCTGCCTCTGCCCATTTTTTTAAAAGCATATCTGGCCTCTGTGTGCAACTCTTCAACATAATCCTTCCAACCTTGCTTCACATTTGAAACTTTGGCCCCATGTTTGTAAAGAGGCCTGCTTGCAGTAACAAAAGACGCCACAATGGTTTCATACAGGGAACTTAATTCCTGACAGTGCTGTACATTACTACAATTTATATCCCGACATGCTAGAGCATCTCTCAGGGCCTTAATGTTTCCCAGCAAGGCATCAGAATAATTAATGTAATTATTAAGATCTTTCTCGGACAATTTGGACCAGTCTATTTTCCCCACACCAATGCCATTATCCACAGGCATCAACACTAGTAAGTTGCCTGTATTCAACACCAAGTGGAAGGGTATATGGTCTGTAACAGCCAAATCATAATAAATTTTCATCATATCTATGCAATCGTGGGCATCTTCTGTACAAAGGCAGTGGTCCAGCCAGGAAGTTGAATGCCAGGCCTCACTGATATAAATATAACTATCTTTTGGAAATAGTACTCTGCTAGACAAAATCAATACATTGAACTGAATTAGATGATTACCAAATAAAGAGTTGATATCAGATACATCAGAATTCATATCACCAACAACACATATGTAGAGGAACAGTAGTAGAGGAACTGTCATGAATAATAGACATAATAAAAGCAAGCCTATTGAGGTACTCATCCTCATTTTGAATGCACTCATATGGTGTATAGACATTCAAAAAGATTTGTTTTTATCATCATAATTGAACTGAATTATACGAATAGCCCAATCAATGCCTAATCTTATAACGTTAACCAACTGGTCATACTTTTTGTTCCACATAATTGCCACTCCCCCTGGAATTCTGCCCCTGATGATTTTAGTACTTAAATCAGTCGTTGATTCACCTGCCCCATAAAAGTCCCTGTGAAAAGTATTTAGCCTTTCAATGTCCTGTTTGGCCAGGAATGTCTCTTGGACGCATAGAATGTCACATTTGTCCATTAATTTGTCCACCATGACACAACGTGATTTATCGGCTTCACTGTGGCTCACGCGCAACCCTCGCGCATTGTAGGACACAACACGAATGTTCATCAGGAAATTCGTATCGCGCAGGTATCTCACGGCAGCTCACTTCGGTCCCCCACCATGTGGTTCCATACTCTTTCCTAGGACCCTCGCCGCCTCTGTCGGGTCCGCGAAGATCCTCGGCGTCCCACCATCTCGGGAGTAAACGTAGAGCCTACTCTAATGATTTTTGTCGAGCAATGCAAAGAATTAACTTCTCCTGGAAGTGATGAATATGTGCCAAGATGGTACGGGGCTTTGGGTCGTTTCGGTTGGAGGGAGCGAAGTGCCCGATAAATTTTCACTGGATGCGCAAGGTGTTCCTCGCTAAGCAGATAAGGGATCAACCTTGATATTAATTTGGTGGGACTGCCTTCCTCTTCTCCCTCTTGTATTCCCACGATCTTTATATTATGCCTCCTGGAACGGGCTTCCAGGTCGAGCACTTTGTCACGAAGTCGGGCGTTGCTCTCCGCTAGCTCTGCACATTTAGACTTGAGCGCTAGCATGTGCGTATCCAACTCGTTAGCCGCTAGCTCTTGGCTAGCCATTCGGGCTTGTAGGTCAGCCTGTGAAGCTGCAAGTGATTGAAACTTCGTTTCAAACGTGTCAAAGCATTCGTTTATGCAGCGCAGGACTGACTCGGACATCTCCTTGCACAATGTCTCACATCTCGAAGGTTTTATCTGGGAGCACGCCCGATGTAGCCAGGGAGTCATCACGAGGCTTGCCTCAATCAATGTTGCTAGCCTTAGCTTCAGTTGCTTGGCAATCTGTTGTTTTAGTTTTATTCAGAACGCTGGACTTCGGCATGATGAGTTTTCAGTCAGTTGTACGCTTCCAAATATGCCATGGCACACACTTGCGACTTGAGGTCGGTAAAACGCAGTGTAAAGATGATTTTCAGAGTCACAGAGAGGAGCACTAACCCAACACGTCTACATCAGTCGCATGCGCTGTCGCCCCCATTTGGTGTTGGTGTTGTGTGTGTGTGCACGTATAACTCGTATTATTGTGCAGACGGATATAACAGATTTCAACAATGACGTGTGCCGTATGTCGCTCGATTGCTCGGGAAGAACGGCCGTTTCTCCTGAAACAATATGGAACATGCATGGAACGGCGGCCTTGGCTTTATAGTTAAATCTCTTTTTACTTAAAAAGACTTGTTATCCCTCGGGAGACAGTTCCGACACGAAAGCGAGTGGCCCCTACTTCCATTCCTCCCTGACCAGGCGGGGGTCACATGACTACAGGGAATGCGCAAAAAGTGTTTCCAATACACTTTTGTGAAATACTTCTATTTCGACACGTCTCAAAAACTACTTCATGAGACCGTAAAAACTTTTTTTTTTTCAGTGCTTTCGAAAATCGTGTTTCCATTACCAGCTTGCTTTCGCACAACTTGCCTTTTGCGCCAAACTGAGGGTAATGGAAACGCACCTAGTATGACTTAATAAACTTAATGGTTGATGCAAACAGTAAATTATTTTGAGAGGCTCCCCTTACTTACTACAGAGATCCTGGCGCAAATCATGCACTTCTACTTTTTGTGTCTTCAAAGCGGTTTCCCATTTCTTCACACAGTTCTTTGCATGTGAATTGAACTCTGCAAGGTTCTGGCTACAAAGGTTGGGCAGTAGAGGGCAGATGAGACAGTAGTCCATGCTGTGGTCTGCTTCTCCACATTCACAGATGGTTGATCTAGTCTTGTAGCCCCATTTATTTAGAGCAACCCTGGATCGTTATTGTTCGCAGGCGATTCAGGGTTTTCCATTAAGTCCATGATGCGTCTGAGCCAGGAGAGTACTTCAGCTGTGGTATCTGCATGTTCACTGGTTTGAGTTATTTTTGGAGCTTTTGCAACTGTCATTGTGTCAGGGGTTGACGTCCGTGAAGGTTGTGGCGTTCATCTGTTGAGGCGTTTGTCTTCTCAACTTGCCTCGTAACTTCTCGTCTGATGTTGGGAGGGGCAATACCAGCAAGGATATGCAAGTTGTTTGTATTAGTGGGTTTCAGGCATCCAGTGATCAGGCGGTAGGTGTTGTTTAGGGATGGATCTGATGTCTTAGCGTGGGCTGATCTCTCCCAAGCAGGACAGGCGTATTCTGCTGATGAATAGCACAGGGCTACGGCAGTTGTTGCTGGATGCTGTGGCTCCCAATTTAGAATTTATCAGTTTCCGTAGGGATCAAGGTAGAAGCATTCACGTCGCGATCCCTTTCAAGTGATACCCAGGTGCCTCTTGCGAATTCTACCTAACACAAGCTAAGCTGAGCCAGAGAGAAGATTGTCCAGAAGCTCTACAAATCATGTACTGTTAATGAATAGTGTATTCAATGAAAATTACATTGAAGTTGTCAGTAAGAGTGGCAACATAAGATGGCTGCCCTCTGGCTTCACTCGCAAGGCGCCATTGATGGTCTATTCATATGTAAGCAGTGCAACAGCTGCGTATACATGTAGTTTGTGAGATGTCACCCAAGACGGTGGCCGTAAAAAATTGTTTTCCAAAGAATGCCCTGCAGTTTGCAAGTGACCTATTGCCTGCTATAAACGCAAACGTGAATTTGGAAGTAAATAGGAAGGTATTTAACAGTGAAATTCTATTTGAATGGATTAATCGTATAAATCGCTTTGACAACTGCGTGATTTACGTACACAACATGGCAAAAGGTGGGACGCCGGGACGGGACGTGTAATATTGGGACAAAGCAATGGGGTTGGTAAACCCCCCTTGGATGCCGGACCCAAGACTCAAAAACAGGACTGTCCCAGCCAAAACGAGACGACTGATCACCCTAATTTAAAATAAACTAACAATGCTTCAGAAAGATAATGTGCCTCATAACCTGGCGCGCCTTATGTATGAAAGTGTTTTAAAATCGACCCGTTCATTGATGTTGCACCAAATAATACGGTGCACTGAATGTTCAGAAATATACTGTAATATATTAAATATGTATGATACACTGTCTTTTTTTCACCATAATAAAGTTTCTCATGATTACATTACATTAAATCAGAGGTGCCCAAGTCCGGTCCTCGATACCTATCCAGCATGTTTTCCATGTCTCACTCCTCCAATGCAGCTGAATCTGCTTTGCAGAAGCCCGGTAATGATCTTGATCATGAGGACTGGACTTGGGAATGCCTGCATTAAATCTTATTTTAAATCTATCTATTTTTGGTAAAAGACCGTATAACCCATTCAGAAACAGGACTACACATTTACACATACACATGCAAAAGGAGTAGGAAGAAGCATACACTTATCAGGTCCTACCCCTTTTAACATTCGTTACACAATAAATAGAGTAGGTATGTATAGTAAACAAACAAAAAACTGCTAGTATACAGCTAATATATCTTGATTATTAATAACAATAGTTATTATAGTAATTATTAATAGTGAACACATTGAACAGTGTGGCTTGTGCATATATTGCCATACTTTTACATATACATTTATATTGTTTCC
Organism: Vanacampus margaritifer; assembly: GCF_051991255.1. Taxonomy (NCBI): domain Eukaryota; kingdom Metazoa; phylum Chordata; class Actinopteri; order Syngnathiformes; family Syngnathidae; genus Vanacampus; species Vanacampus margaritifer. The sequence goes on along the minus strand of NC_135436.1, from coordinate 4,358,626 downwards.
TTATCAATAGCAACAATACTACTAATAAAACTCTTCAGTGTTGTTCTTGAATAATTTGTCTTTTGGTTATGAATCCCCCTCAAACCATAACCTCCCTGTCTCTCTGAAAACATATTTTTAATATTGCCCGGCAGTAAATGATGTCTAGCTTTATACACCAATTGTACAGTATTAAGTTCCACAAGATCAAAGAATTTACAGTTTTAGATTGTAGAAACAGTGTATTGATGTGGTGGCGATATCCTACATTATGGACCGCTCTTACAGCTCTTTTTTTGCAACAAAAACAGAGGTTGTAATGATGTCTTGTAAGTGTTTCCCCAAACTTCTAAGCAATAATTTAAATATGGTAATACTAGAGAGCAGTACAGAATGTGTAATTATTTCTGGTTGAGAAAATGTTATACTTTTGTCAGAATGCAGATACTTTTAGAGAGTTTGGATCCAATATATTAAATGTGTAGTTTCCAGCAGATTGTATTATCAACAATTACCCCCAGGAATTTAATCAAATTTACTCTTTCTATATCTACACCTTCAATTTGCAATATTGCGCAGTTCCCTATTTTAACATTACCAAACAACTAATTTTGTTTTGTTTAAATTTATTGATAACTTGTTTTTAATCAAGCCTTGTTTTTACTTTCTTAAATTCTGAGGTAATTGTATCCAAAATAAGATGCATTTTCTCACCAGAAACTAAAATAGTTGTGTCATCTGCAAATAACACAAACTTCAATAAATGAGACACAATGCACACATCATTAATATACAATATAAACAGTTTTGGCCCCAATACTGATCCATGGATGACACCACATATCATGTAGAAACATTTTGATTTAAATTCACCCAAATGTGACTTCCGGTTTGGAGAACGGTGAAATGGCAGTCTAGAAAATGCGCTCCCGACTCGCCCACAATGACTCGAATAACTGGTTAGAAACGATTTAAGGGAGTGCTGGTGAGATTGGGCAGCGAGAATGTATAAAGCGAAGAATAAAAAAAAGCATTGCGGATGGAGTTGTCCGAGGAAACGGACTATTAGCCCTACCTCCTCTATTAGCACCATGGCGGAGTTTGACGACGCAAGTGCACAAGAAGAGAATAGTGAAAGAGTGGAACTTGGCCTCATTCTGAAGGAATTGAGAGGCATCAGTAAAGACAACAACCAGCAACTGAATGGAATCCGAGAAGAAATTACGAAGACAAACGCAAGAATTGAAGAGGCGGAAAAGCAAGTGGAAACTACTGAGACGTGACTGCAAAGGGCAGAGGAAGCCGGAAAAGCAAGTGGAAACTACTGAGACGTGGCTGCAAAGGGCAGAGAAAGCCGCAAATGAACTTTTACAACTGCAAATACACCTCGATGCCAAGCTGACAGACCTTGAAAACCACTCCAGACAGGAGAACATCCGTATACATGGGGTGAAGGAGGGCGATGAGGAGAACTCCTCATCGATGGTGATCTACTGTACGTGGAGCGGGTCCTACGTAAAGTATTGGAGCTACCGGGAACATTCTAACTTTGAATAGAAAGAGCCCACCGCGCATTGATGCCAAAGCCACCAGGGGCTGCCTCACCAAGGTCCATTGTAGCTAAAATATCGAGCTAAAGAATGAAAGAAGAGCTGCTAAAGATGGCTTGGCAAAAACGAGGATTCCACTGGACGGGAAAAGAATAAATTTGGATCATGACTATGCGCCTGACGTGTTGAAACGGGTGCAGGGAATATGTTGAAGCGAAGAAAGTGCTTAAGGAAAGCAAAATCAGGTTCCAAACTCCATTCCCGGCCAAACTGAGAGTCTATGCAGATGGGACGGTGTTGTGTAATTCAGCAGGGGAGGCCATGGAGGACATGGCTAAGAGAGGGATGCAGGTGCAAGTCATCAAACACCTGGATTCGGTTCTGGAGAGGATACAGTACTTCACCTGACACACTAGCAGGAGAGCAAGCAACTGCCAAAGAGAGAGAAGGATGGAATACTAGGAAGGAGCTTCAGGCTTTCAGAAGACAGGACAAGGAGAGACATTAAAGAAGGTAACAGGGACAATGGACAAATATTTATGTTGGAGAAAGCTAACCCGAACAGTTGTCTTTTAATTATTATTATTTGAAGGAGGACTTATTATATTCCGCATTTGAGTGTCATTGTAAAGGCAAAAATATAAAGAGAAATGGAAAAGTCGGGTGTTTCTTTTGTTGTTGTTTATTTGTTTTCTAGTGCCATTATTTGGAAAGATGGATAATATCTGGTGTGGAGTTACACTGATATGTAAAGGCCCTCACCCACCAAAGAATGGAGGAGGTTACACCTTTAAGCCCCACAACCATCAGGACTTTACAAGGGTCAATATACTGACCCCACAGGAGGAAGTTTTGCTGTTCATAGAGTTTTGTTACGTTTGTTATGTTGTTACTCCGTTAGGAGCAATGGTTGCTACAGTTCAGTGCAGCCCGTGGGGTGTTGCCAATGTTTTGATTTGTTATATTCATTTTGGAATTAAGTATGCAGGTGACTAAAATAGCAACATACAATTTAAACGGTCGTATTAATCCTATAAAGAGAACCAATATATTGACTAAATTGAAGCGAGACAAAATTGAGTTGGCTTTTTTGCAGGAAACACATTTAACAGAAACAGAGCATGAAAAACTAAAACAATTGGGTTTCAAAGACCAATACTCATCATATAAGAGGCAGGACACAGACGTGGGGTTTCAATATTGATATCAAGCAAAATTTGCTTTATACCATTGTTTATAAAGAAAGATACTGAGGGCAGGTATATTTTGGTAAGGGGGAAGTTGGGTAACTCATTGATTACATTATTGAATGTTTATGCTCCCCCAAATTCTGAATGGACCTTTTATAAACAGGTGTTTGACTTGATCATATCGGTGACACAGGGGATTTTGGGGAGTATCTAAATATAAGATTGAATCCAAAAATAGATGCTTCTAAGGATGATATATCCCAACCTAGGCCGATAAACAAAAACTTCAATTTGATAATGAAAGATATTGGAATAATAGATATTTGGATGGAAATTAATCCTTCAACGAAATATTATACTTACTATTCTAATGCACACAGGGCTTATTCAAGGGTTGATTACTTTTTAACTTTTGGCAAAGATTTAAATAGAGTGGATTGTGACATTGGTGTCATGGACCTGTTGACCACAGTCCAATCTATCTAAAATTAAATCTCGAACAAGGCCGAAGAGAAACCTTGTGGAGACTAAACATTAATATACTGAAACAAATGAAGGAACACATTAAGAAGGTTATATTTGGAGCACAATGATAATGGTGAGATTTCTCCTCTGATATTGTCGGGCACATGTAAGGCAGTATTCAGAGGCAAATTATTATTAAATTAAGGATATGGTGCTTACTTAAAGAAGAGGGGTCAAGAGGAGTTAGATGGGTTACAAAATGAGCTTTAGTATATTAGAACAAAAACAAAGATAAAAATGATCCAATGGTTGGAGAAAAGATCAGGGTGAAAAAGAATATAATAAATGAGATCTATCAAAAAGACATACAAAGGAAAATTATTTTCACAAAGCAAAGATACTATGAGGGGGTTGGAAAAGCTAATAAATTACTGGCATATAGACTTAAAAAAACTCAAGAGAGGAGCACAATACACACAATAAAAAATCCAGTCTCAAAAGTTATGCATTATAAATTAATTGAAAAACAAAATTGCTTTAAACAATATTAAAAAAAAATTATATACCCAACCTCGGGTTTTAGGGGAGGGATTGAATGATTTATGGAAGGAAATTCACTTGCCAAATTGACTAACGAGCAGAAAAATAGTCTTATAGCCATAATTTCAGAGAAAGAAATTAGTTTGGCTCTAGCAAACATTCAGCCTAAAAAGGCAGCATGACCAGATGGTTTCCCCGGTTTATGGTATAGAAGTATGGCAACGTCAGTGATTCCTATGCTACAGTCAACATTCAATTTGATATTGTAGGAAAATGATGTCCCCCCCCTCCTGGAGGGAAGCAATGATATCGCTGATCCCAAAGGAGGGAAAGGATAGCGATGAATGTAGTAATTATAGAACAGTGAGTGTCCAGAATCAAGATACAAAATATTTACCCATATATATTAGACAAAAGATTGGACAAAATACTACCAGGAATTTTGTACCTAGACCAGACAGGTTTTATATGAGTAAGACAGACTCAAGACAATATTAGAAGGACTTTACATATAATAAGCCATATAAAGGAGGTAAATTTGGAGGCAGCGTCGCTGAAAAAGCATTCGATTGCGTAAATTGGTCCTTTTTATTTGGAGTATTGGAGAAATTTGGATTCCAAGATACCTTTATTAGGACATTACAAAATCTTTATTCGTATCCTCGGGCACAAATAAAAGTTAATGGTGGACTTTCACAGCCTTTTGTTCTAGAACAGGGAACAAGGCAGGGGTGTCCACTGTAACGAATATTGCCCGTCACCCTCAATTTTTTTCTTCTCTTCCTTCCCTCAACATTTCACTCTTGGAAACATGCGCTTAGTCAACCTAGGGTGGGGTGAGATGCCTCCGCTCTCCCCCTTTTTACTTAAAGCAGAGACAGTCCAAAAGAGATTACACTCTTTTGAAGTCAACCACAGGCCATGTCACCAGGATGTGAATGTTGGCCAGGACCACGAGTTTATGGCACCAAAGGGTTTTATCGGAAAGCTTCATCTTCACCCCTGCTGACATCGCAGACTGGCAGTCTGCAAACTCTTCAATCATAAAACAAGGGCCAAAAGGTCCGTTGGAATCCTGGTCAGTACATTCCAGCCTTTCATTCCATTCCAGTTCTCATATGAAACACCTATAATCCACAAAGCAATCTTACACATTTCACATAAGAAATTCATCACATACAAGTGAACTTACGCACAACTGAATGTTTCACATCATGTATGTCTATGAAAAAAGGAAGTTTGTATTTCAACAGGAATGATGATTGTCAACCCAGAGATTATTTAGTTACTCCAGAAAGAACGAAATTATCTCATGACGCGTTATTAGTTGATATGTGTAACGATAACATGTTTTGCTTGGAAGAACTTGACTTGCCAGCCTGACCAAATCTAATTCTTAATTATTGATTCTTTAAATAATTTGGAGTTTAAAAGTCTCTGACTTCGGTTGAGCCAAAAGAGGGGACGGCGCTAGCACCCCATTGATGGACACGCCCCACAACTTTAAATCAGCCGGCGCGACCTTTATTCAGCGCTCTCGTTTCCGGCCCGCTGTTCCTGCTTCATTCACCTTTTTCACCCCGTCAGGCCCAGAACTGACAAAAGGACTCCCCGGTGCCGTGCCACATTTTTCAACCACGTGGCATCTCTGTTCCCTGAACGACCAAGTGTCTTGGAATTGGCGATCACACCGAACCGCCACCGTGCTCCAAACCCCGGCGCGCACCCTCCTGCCAGACAGACTTTTTGCTTTTCATTTTTCTTTTTCTCTTTTTCTGTGTTTCGTACCACAGAGGTGGGACGAAGTCGCTGACGAATTTTTCCGTGACCCCGTGTGTCACCCAGCAACCACAGTTTGGACTCTGGCAGCGCGCAATCACCGTGCGTCAACCAGTACCTGCTCCATCCTCCGAGCATCCCGTTGCGGCGTGAGCTGGTTCAACGGCTGGTCTCCCACGGGACGCAGGCACGCAGCGGCTCTCGGCTTAAGCAGCGGGATTTAGGCAGCTGAGAGGTGCGCCGAGAGTACAACTCCGGCTGAAGCCCCCGCACTCGCCTGAAAGCGCCATCCACCTTGAGCCCAAGCTGCGTTGCACCTCATCCAATTGTGGAATGTTTTTATTTTTATTTTTTTCGCCTTGCCTATTTGGCAGCAATTTTTTCTTCAATCGACCTTCCCTCCGCTAGCTCGATTCAACTCACTCCAGTAAATTGCACGTCTTATAGCCAATTTGACATATTGCTGGTGCAACTTCTATTTCAAATATCTCATAGATTTGGCAAGTCAGACCTTTCCTTTCTACCTCGTTAAATTTTTCCTTTCTAATTTTTATTAGCTTCAGTCTTACCTGTTTTCTTTTCACCGTATGATAGTTAGGCAGGCAGTGTTTTGATTCTGTATGTGTAACCGTAGTGAATAAATGTTTTTTTCTAAATCTAGTTCACTCTCAATCGTGCTTGTGTCCGAGTGGATTAGTAATTATCTTATTAATACAAAGAACCACGAACATTGAATGTGGCGACTTCAGATTATGAATAAATAAATGAGGATTTTGATTTTATTCGTTGTGTTTCTCCAAAACTGAAAGTAAACAGAAAATGGTGCCCCTATAGGCGATTGAGGGAATTATGACTTCCTCAATCGCCGATCAAATTACTAATTTGTCCAAAAGACAACATCAATTATCGCTACACCACTAAGCTCTCTCTTGTTTGATATATGCATAAGTCGTTGAGCCAATGGATCAAAAGTAATAAAGATATTAAGGGAATAGTAGCTCGACGAAGGGAAAACAAATTATCATTGTTTGCAGATGACGTATTCGTGTACATATCGGATCAAATCCTAAAAAGTATGAGCTCCATCAGGCTATAAATTGAATGTCTCCAAGACACAGTTTCTGAGCTATAATTACACACCCTCAGCTACTTTGAAAGAGAAGCTCAAATTGAAGTGGGATGCAGAATCAATTACTTATTTAGGAATAAACATCCCTAAAGACCTGACAAAATTATTTTTGCATAATTATCATTCCTTAAAGGAGAAGATAAAGGAAGATATGAGGAGATGGAATCTTATCCTAGGCTTCAATTCATGGGTTCAATCTATAAAAATGGTAATTTTACAAAAGGTTTTTGTAGAAGTTTCAGTCCCTTCCCCTGAAGGTGCCAGACCAGGAATTTCATGATTTGGATAAACAAATTTCGAGATTCATATGACAGGGCCGGAAGCCAAGGATCAGGTTTCAGACTTTGCAACTGGCGAAAGTGAAGGGCGGAGTGTGACTTCTAAACTTGAAAGACTATTACCTGGCTGCTCAAATAAGACCATTAATTTGTTGGTGTAACCCAGGGGGGTGGGCACACTCGGTCCTCGAGGGCTGGAGTCCTGTAGGTTTTGGATGTTTCCGTTTTCCAACACAGCTGATATATGATCAGCTCATCAGCAGGCTCTGCATAAGCTTGGTAATGATTCTGTTGATTGGAATCAGCTGCGTTGCAGCAGGGAAGCCTCCAAAACTTGCAGCACGCCGGCTCTTGTGGACCGAGTTTGCCCACCACTAGTGTATCCAGACTATTGTTTTAAGTGGAAGAAGTTGGAAAGCTCAATAACAGAGGTATTTCCAATTCAAGCTGCAGTTGGTGATATAGATTTGGCAAATACTTTGATTGAATTGGGTAACTCATGGATCTCTTTTTTAATGAAACTTTGGAGCAAGGTGGTAACTAGGGAGCACCTGAGGGAGGCTGTCAGGAATTTGTTCCTGCGACACATGTGAGGTTTAAGAGATGGGCCTTGCGGGGTTTGACAGCATATTGCACCTTTAAAGGAGCCATGAATCATTTTCAGAATCTTCAGAGACAGTTTAATTTGAGCAGTCAGGATTTTTATGGTTTCCTTCAAATACGCCACTATATTAATCAACTGATGAAAGAAGAGACACAAAGTCGATGGGAAAACACAATGTTAAAGATGTTTGTGAACTCTTACCAAGGGGGAGAACCAAAAACATTATTTCAAAGGTTTATAATAGTCTACAACAAAAGGGGGACACAATGAATCTCAAACAAAGATGGGAACAGGAAGGACACATATCTTTGATAAGAGAAGAATGGGAGAGTTGGTGTCGGATAGAAACAATAGAAAACATCAAGCTCAAACATGTGGAGAGAGTTCTGTTGGAAAACTCTGGTAATGTTTTTTTTATAACACCTTGTTGGAAAACGATCCTTATGTTTTCCGCGTGTTTGTAATGTTGTTTTCAGAATCAGACTTGAGATCGATGAATCAGGTTCCTTCGGAGGATTTATTTCAGAAATTTCTGAGACACAGCCAAGATACACTCAATCAGTGTGATTTCCCTCAGTGTGTCCCGCTCCTCCCACTTGCACCCACAAGGTGGTAACTAGGGAGCACCTGAGGGAGGCTGTCAGGAATTTGTTCCTGCGACACATGATGTGAGGTTTAAGAGATGGGCCTTGCGGGGTTTGACAGCATATTGCACCTTCAAAGGAGCCATGAATCATTTTCAGAATCTTCAGAGACAGTTTAATTTGAGCAGTCAGGATTTTTATGGTTTCCTTCAAATACGCCACTATATTAATCAACTGATGAGAGAAGAGACACGTAAGTATAAGTAAATTCATAAACAGTAAAAATATAAATTGAAAATCTTAAATGTCTTCAGTCCCTCAATGAACAAATATATTTGTTCAAAATAAGACATTAAACCCCTTAGAAATAGTCTAGAGAAAAATTCCAGCCGGATCTTCATCTGATGTCACCACCGCGGTCATAGCTTTAGAAGTTACAGATTCTACCATCATGTAAGACGACTTGTTTTGTACATCTTGCTTTTCAATGGCTGTGGCAATAAGCCGCGTGCACAACGATCTCAAACAAGGGATACAGCAACAACCGCAAATTGTCAAAAAAGCTGCAAATACGAATACGGAAATTAAAATTGATGAAACCAAATTTTTAGATCTTCCAAAAGCATCCATCCAGTTATCCCAAATTGACGTATCGATACCGGACTGCTCTTTCATTTTTTTATTAAGTGTTCGGAGTCCCTCAATGGCATTGGTTAAACTTCCATCCGGTGCAGTATTATTAGGAATTAAAGTACAACATTGTTCTCCGAACATTGAACAAACACCACTCCCTTCTGCAAGTAACATATCAAGGGCTATACGATTCTGATTTAGTCATTTTAGGTTGTTCTGTCTTACTCATTGTTTTATCAATGCAAATTAAAATTGGAAAATAGGGATCAGTGCCAGAGAACCATGCCCACAGCATTAGGCCATAACAAAAGGTGTTATTTATGGTTACATTAGGTGGCCGGATATTACCTTCAGGAAGAACAAAATTTAATTTGAATTAATTACCCATTCTTCTCAATCTTACTCTCTTGCTAAAGTAAACTGCCTCTCCACTGGAACCTGACGGCCAGTATCGGCCACTTTGGGTGGTAATGAAGGTGCTCCAGTCTAGTCGTAAAACACTACCTGTCAAATACCACCAGTACTTGAGCCAAAGGCCCCCCTTCGTCGGCCCCCCACTACTAAATCCCTTCAAAGATTTAATGGGGAGTTTGACAGATGTGTTTGTGTTAGGAGCAACGGTCAGGACAATTGAGTTATTATACGCCCAGGTCATTATCCATGGGATTTGGGTAGAAATAAAATTTATTTTATCACGGTGTGTTGTATTCAAACTCACGTCAAGGGGTTTCATGAAAAACCAAAATGGCACAACAATTAACAAGAGAAAAATCATCACAATGCAGCAATTAGTAGCAGAGTTCTTCTTCGAAGCCATCTTGAGAAGAAGTTGGTTGATTTTTTATTTTATTTTTTTTTTTTAAGAGGCGTTGTCAGCCTTTTTCCGAACCCTGGCTCACTGCCAGAGATCGCAGGAAAGGTCACGGGACTTCATTCCCAGTGTGACTCTATCATTGTGAATTGATGAAAAGGGGCATGTGACTCAAATCACCATTGAGTGATTTCCCCCTTTCAAACAGCAGATTGACACTTGATCAGCTTTTCCAGGCGAATCAACTGTGCCAATCTTTGCTCATGGAAAAGGCACTCCAATGAATCTCCTCTCAGGACCTCCTTCACGTGCAGATCCCCCCTTGGACAGCTTGTCAGGTAGACACTGGAAACGGCGTGTTTTGGATCCGTCAGATGGCTCCAACTGGTGTGGGCGTAGATCATCAGATGGTTGCCCTTGGTGGCAGCGTTGAACCGGAACCAGCCGGCCTTGTAGATGAGAGATGATACCAAGTAGCTCATTTTCGATACAAGCGCACCGCACAGGATGTACGCTCCTTGACCTTAAATGGACCTAACCAACGAGGACAAGACCATCTACGTTTAGTTACTTTCAACCACACATATTCACAATCATTTGTTTTTGAAGGAACTTCTGGTTGGTTATCTGTTAGCTTAGAGAATGTAGACACTATCTCTTTAATTGCTGGGGGCCTCTCAACGTGTGACTCCCCCAGCGGAACTTTGGGGGCGGGAAACGGCCTGTTTTTATGACCCTCAAAAGAAGTCCAGCCTTTTTATATCTTATGAAGTTTTTGTTTTTTCAAATGGGTTCGTCTAATCCAATATTCCTAAGAAGCCCTTATGATAGTAGATAATGATTAATCAAATATTTTACCATGATATTTACTGTTGTAGATTTAGCATAAATGTGCTTTTTATCATACATCAAATTTCTGTATTTTTCACGCTGGTTTTTATTATAGCAGTGTAAATCGTTTAAAAACAACATCATCTTAACCCAAAACTGCTCATGTCCGGCCGGGCCATAAACAGTCTGAGAAGAGATTTATATATATACTTATACCTTTAATAAACACTGCAGTCCTGCAGTTCATTTTTACAACTTGTCTCATAAAATAATGTCCACCAGGTGTCCCAATGTTACTTCCACACCTAAATGGAAAATTCCATGGGCTCTAGAAATTATATTTTTCAATTGTTTCTGAAATTGAATATACTTACCTTATTTTCACCATGAGTTGTCTTTGCCAGCACTTACTTTTCCTCCCATGGTCAAAATCCAATCACCTCAATTCTCCACCTGTGAATTCATTCACTCACATACTGTAGAAGTATCACATTCAGACTAACTTATAGTCCTACATTTATTTAATTCAACATGACTTGTTTGTGTGCATACTTTCTTTGTGACACACACAGACAGACCACTAACTGACTTCCTCATCTGAAAAAGATCAATTCTGATCATTTCAGACCTGAATTTGAGCACTGCAGCCGCTTACAAATTGCTGCTTCAAAGAGGAAAAAAACCCAAAACAGACACCTTGTGTCCTGTTGATAAGAAAAAACAAATTGGGGCAATTTGGCCAACACCAAGACTACAGGAGCAAATCCTGCTTAGCTTGCAACAACAATATTCATTCACTCTTGAGGTATCAAACGATGCGGCTCGATCTGACTCGCTGCGCTATTATTTTTCTAAGAATTCCCAGTTACCATGGCGACGCTATTCCCAAAAAACTCCCAAATTAACTCCCCATTGGGAATGAATGGGAAAAGGGAAGAGAAAATCACACATCAAGCACCTTTTTCCAAGACACGCTGCGCGCGCATACGTTATCCGACCGATACGAATTTTAGCTCATTTTGTAGGAATTTTTCCCATCTTTAGCTCAGTGTCGAAATCTTTTTTTAAGGAATGAAAGCTCTCCCCCCTGTGCGGGTTCAAAGACAGTGACTGAATTAGCTTTCTCACACACTCTGTTGGCTAATTAGCCATCCAGTGCCGGGAACCAAATAATGTATTTGAAAAAATTTCACTTCAACTCGTCACCATGGCCACAATCTTTTCTCACTAGACGTCAAATTCTCACATTTTGTAGTCACGAGTGTCTTCTTTCACACAAACTAACTTTTATTTGGCTAAGGTGTCATTTAGTACCTTTATTTTCCCTTTAAGCTGGGACAAGTCGGACCAACTCGCCTATCTCTGCCATGTTAATTTCAGGCGCCTTCCTCTCTCCATTTCTGATAAATCATAAGTTTTCAACCTGCTCTCATTTGGTCATTTTTCATCCGATTAAAATAATGAGAACATGCTCGTGTTCCCCAAACCCTTGCCGTTCTAACGAGCCATTTCTTGAATCTGTATCTTGAAGAGTTAAGTCGTGGGAGGCTCTTCTTTGAGGTGTGCGTCTCTCATTCAATCTCAATGCAATGTGGGTGCGTGACGTCACTTCAACTCGTCACCATGGCCACAATCTTTGCTCACTAGACATCAAATTCTCACATTTTGTAGTCACGAGTGTCTTCTTTCAGACAAACTAACTTTTATTTGGCTAAGGTGTCATTTAGTACCTTTCTTTTCACCTTAAGCAAGAGAAGTCGGACTAATTCGCCTGTCTTTTACATGTTTATTTCAGGCGCCTTCCTCTCTCCATTTCTGATAAATCATAAGTTTTCAACCTGCTCTCATTTGGTCATTTTTTATCCGATTAAGAAAATGAGAACATGCTCGTGTTCCCCAAACCCTTGCCATTCTAACGAGTCATTTCTTGAATCTGTATCTTCAACCGTTAAGTCGTGAGAGGCTTTTGTTCAAGGGGTGCTTCTCTCATGCAATCTCAATGGAATGTAGGGCGCGTGACGACTCCAAGTCAAAAATGGATGTGCGCTCTTAAAGTGACAGTGACATATTTTTAGATCATAGTTAACTTACACATTTCTTGACCGATTCCAGTCATTTAAATTTTAAACTGTTCAGTTCATTTACATTTTTTTAAATACATTTTCAGGGACAGTGAGATACTTTTAGTTGATGTTGATTATGGTTAACTTCCACATTTCTTGAGCAATTCCAGTGGTTTAAATTTTAAACTGTTCAGCTCATTACCAAAGAGTCAGCAGTCCCATTCAAAATTTCCGCGGGAATTTTTCTAGTTATTATTATTATGGGACTGCTTTGCGAAGCAAGCAGGCACATATTAGTATTCTACCTAGGACAGTGGTTTATTTTTTTTGTTGTTATTATTATTATATATTATTCCACGATTTTTCCGCTAAAATGCGGCCCGTACCGTACATCGCACCGGCACAAATGAGGTATCAAACGATGCGGCTCGATCTGACTCGCTGCGCTATTATTTTTCTAAGAATTCCCAGTTACCTTGGCGACGCTATTCCCAAAAAACTCCCAAATTAACTCCCCATTGGGAATGAATGGGAAAAAATCACACTTCAAGCACCTTTTTCCAAGACACGCTGCGCGCGCATACGTTATCCGACCGATACGAATTTTAGCTCATTTTGTAGGAATTTTTCCCATCTTTAGCTCAGTGTCGAAATCTTTTTTAAGGAATGTAAGCTCTCCCCTCTGTGCGGGTTCAAAGACAGTGAGCAAACAGCAGACAAATAGCCTTCTCCCATTGTTGTGTATTGCAAGTGCCAGAGTGGAGCAATTAACTTTAGAGTGGCGGGAACAAATAAATGTACTTCCAAAAGTTTCACTTCAACTCATCACCATGGCCACAATCTTTGCTCACTAGACATCAAATTCTCACATTTTGTAGTCACGAGTGTCTTCTTTCAGACAAACTAACTTTTATTTGGCTAAGGTGTCATTTAGTACCTTTATTTTCACCTTAAGCAAGAGAAGTCGGACTAATTCGCCTGTCTTGTACATGTTAATTTCAGGCGCCTTCCTCTCTCCATTTCTGATAAATCATAACTTTTCAACCTGCTCTCATTTGGTCATTTTTTATCCGATTAAGAAAATGAGAACATGCTCGTGTTCCCCAAACCCTTGTCTTTCTAATGAGCCATTTCTTGAATCTGTATCTTGAAGAGTTAAGTCGTGGGAGGCTCTTCTTTGAGGTGTGCGTCTCTCATTCAATCTCAATGCAATGTGGGTGCGTGACGTCACTTCAACTCGTCACCATGGCCACAATCTTTGCTCACTAGACATCAAATTCTCACATTTTGTAGTCACGAGTGTCTTCTTTCAGACAAACTAACTTTTATTTGGCTAAGGTGTCATTTAGTACCTTTATTTTCACCTTAAGCAAGAGAAGTCGGACTAATTCGCCTGTCTTTTACATGTTAATTTCAGGCGCCTTCCTCTCTCCATTTATGATAAATCATAAGTTTTCAACCTGCTCTCATTTGGTCATTTTTTATCCGATTAAGAAAATGAGAACATGCTCGTTTTCCCCAAACCCTTGCCGTTCTAACGAGTCATTTCTTAAATCTGTATCTTCAACCGTTAAGTCGTGAGAGGCTTTTGTTCAAGGGGTGCTTCTCTCATGCAATCTCAATGGAATGTGGGGCGCGTGACGGCTCCAAGTCAAAAATGTGTGTGCGCTCTTAAAGTAACAGTGAGATATTTTTAGTTTCTGTTGATTATGGTTAACTTCCACATTTATTGACCGATTTTTGTCGTTTAAATTTTAAACTCTTCAGCTCATTTACATTTTTTTAAATACATTTTCAGGGACAGTGAGATACTTTTAGTTGATGTTGATTATGGTTAACTTCCACATTTCTTGAGCGATTCCAGTGGTTTGAATTTAAAACTGTTCAGCTCATTTACAAGAGTCAGCAGTCCCATTCAAAATTTCCGCGGGAATTTTTCTAGTTTAAATGTGTTCTACACTATAGCAAGTAGTATTACTAAATTTACCATAGACTTCTTCTTCATTATATGTTACCTCAAATTATGCTTTAAAATGTGACAGCTCACAGTCAGTCATCCTGGGGAAGTTCTCTAGTCTCCAAACTGGCATGCAAAATGTCCAACTTCAAATTCTGAAATTGGACTCAGACAGAACAAAGGTTAATCATTTTCACACCTACAAATGAGTCATGAGATGCAGGGGGGAAAAATCAAAAATAAAAAGTCTATTTCAATTAAAATTTGGTTTTATTACTCATTCAACTATATAAAAAACACAGACCTGATTTTTTTTAAATAATATGGAGAGTGGCCTGTAGTTAACACCTAGACCTCTATATCCTTCCGCATTCTTCTCTTACCTAAAAAAAAGAGAAAAACTCCCATTACAGGACACATTGCCCCCTGACTCCTATTTCACACAAATCCCCCCTCGTCCCATTTAAGACACAGGGAAGGAGCAGAAAAAGGGGGGGGGGGAAATCACATTCAAAACCTATTTTTTCCTACATTACTATACGAAAAACAAACGCCATTATCACACTAGTCTTTACTACTCAAAAACAACACCAAACATACAGTTAAAGTATTAAAGAAAAACAAATGAAATATCTACCCACACATTTCTTATTCACAATTACAGATTCAGTTAACTCCCAAACCACCCGGATAGCCCCCACTTTCCTTATCTAGGTCTCATTCAATTACTCAACAATTCTCTCAACTTTTCAAACTTTTGCGGCACATACGCACACACATACCAACTAGAAAAATCCCCATTATAATCACACAATTGACCCTAGTCATTTTATAACAAAAAACATTCCCTCCAAATCACACAAGTCACACATGCTCCAGATTAGTATGCCATCTAGAACGAATAGACTGTGGAATCTCCGCATGCCGAGCCAATTCCAATCCGAAAACTTTTGCCTTATTTAATCTATCTTCCGGGTCATGTCTCATTTCTAACAATTTTAAGATGGCGGAGATTTTAGCCTAGCATTCGCCATGCGGTCATCGAACACGTTGTCGTTAGCCGAGCTGTGGCTAGCGGACTCGCTCAACACAGCTTTACAACAAAAACATTCACAGAGCTGCCCAAAGCAAGCATTCTAGCGTTAACCAACATTTGGTCCACGACCTTACATTGTCGTCTCACTTTTCTTCCATTCGAAGAAAATATAGATGTTTTTTTTTCACGGAGTTAATCAGTGTCTGGCGCTGTTTTACACAAGCAAGTTCTACAGACTTCATTAAAGCAATCAGACATGTCTCAGATTTTAACGGTGGGAACCAACCTTTATCACAATTAGTGCGTATCCATTCATTTAAAAGATTTTTCATCTTACACCGTCGCCGTAGTGGGAGCGCTTCAGCCATGACGAGCGTTGCGGCCGTGACTTGTTCGCTTAGCGAGAGGCTCTCAGTATGGACCGGAAGTTTATGCAAATCAAACCACCCTGAGTCTCGGTCAAAAATGTCGTCCATTATGTGTAGTAATTTAGTCGTTTATAATATTTATAAAGTCAGTGACGTCTCACTTATGATACTACAATATAACAGATCAAAACTATTCTCATTAATCCCCCCCAAAAAAAATATTATTATATATTTTTTTTTGTTTTTTCAGAAAAATACAAACAAGATGAAAATAAAACAGATATTAAATACCTTCTGCGCGACTTTAATAAATATATCCAGGATCTTCACGGGCGGCTTTTCACACAGCTCTCGAACCGTAGAAATATACGGACGGCTAATATCACACCACACACCGTAGCGATATACGGGCGTTTAACACAGCAGTCGCCTCGTGTGATCAACACGGGCCGCTTATAGCACAACACACAACAGCACTCACTTAGTGTGATCAACACTAGCGGCTAATAACACACCACAACAAAAACAGCCTATTCCTCCGTGGAACTCAATCTCTTATGCCGTTTCAAACGGCGAAGCGCTCCTACTTGACGTCACTTACGGAAGTGTGTACGGACACAACGGGCTTCTTTTTGCGCGACTTAATAAATACTTATCCAGGATCTTCGCGGGCGGCTTCTTCACAGCTCTCACTCCGATGTGAATGACATCACACGAGCGGCTTGATTCAACACAACACACACACACCGAGGAATTATGTCCCACGGTTTAGTAATTCAACACAGCACACACACCGTGTGAATGATACCACACGGGCGGCTAATCCACTCCGCACACCCCGTAGAATTATACATATATAATATTCATACAACAATAAAAATAAAAAAGACAGCCTATTCCACCACGGAACAAATCTCCCATGCATGGTTCAATGTCGTAGTAATTTTCAAAATCGAGGACTTTCGCGTCCCTCCGTAACAAATACGACTTTAAAACCCCCCTAACTTGTTCACAGATCTCAAATACAATTTAGCACAGACGTAATGCAACTTTGAGTAATCCCAAACAAGCAGAATTTCTCTACGTGGATAATTTGTCCACTCACCTTGTTAATATTTCCACATTTAGAAATTCAGTTGTTCCAAGATCATCACAGATGTTGCAAAAACGTCTCAATTTGTCGCCGTCGGGTTCACCATTTGAAGGTATTATTTGATTACTATATTAAGTGTAATCTTTGCGTGTTCAAAATAATTGGAGAAGAGATCTGATGAAAAAGCCTTCTTTGCAAAAAATTTATTTTAGAAGCTTATAAAAGACACAAGAGAAAATGCTTACATTCGAAGATGATGTTAAGCCTCGAGTGTGTCAATATGAAAACACACAGTCGCTTTATAGATGAAAAAAGCATACTCCTCCTCTGAGGCTGGACAAAGGGTTAGTAATTATAATAGACAGACAAGTGATTTACTGACATGTTTACTTCAGTTCCCCGTCCAAGCCGGAAATATATGAATAGACAGGTAATGCCATGAGACCTAGACTCCCTCAGCCCAACAGTGTTATCTACATGAGAACTTGAGAACTTTACTCCCATCACATTCCTATCTCACCAGCTGGCAGGGAGTGAAAAAGTTCCAATATACTTCACAACAACATCATCACAGTTATATTCATTACAATACACAGTTATATGGCAACTTATGTTTATAAGTAAATTCATAAACAGTAAAAATGTAAATTGAAAATGTTAAATGTCTTCAGTAGAAACAAACTTTTTTTTTCTGATGAAAGATGAGAGTCCAATCTTTCATTTGGTAGTATGTGTGTTTCCATAGTCCAAACACAACATTTTGTGTGGACCTTGAAAGATCAGTCAAAATGCTTAAATCGGCTGGCACTGGGAACAACCCGTTTCTGAAAACGTCTGGCAGTGATAGAGTTAAGGTTCAATATGTGTTTTTTCTGCTGTCTCGATCCAGTTTTTTTGCTTACGATCTGATATGACAGCCTTATTTTATTTATATATATATATATATATATATATATATATTTTTTTTATATACAAAATGCGTGCAAAAAATATGGTGCCACTGAGTAATGTCACAAACATATTTACTCGATATGAAGTATAAAATAACCCCCAAAATTTATTTTCATGCTCTCCTGTATGCTAGCTTTATGAATAATGTTGCCTTGCCTTGCATGTGCACAGTATATTACTTACGGTTCTGTTGAAATGTCAGATTGTTTCATTGTCAGAACAAAGTGGATGCCTTGACAAATATGATTTAGAGTTGCAATTATGTTGTGTAATATTTTTAGTGTATTGCATAGCATCCCACGGTAATGTTATTGATATAATTTAAAAAACATGGACACTCAAAAATATTGTTCCGGAGTGACTTTTGGTTATTCATGATTAAGTGAAATGTCTTATTTTCTCTTTTGTATTCATAATATTAAAGTTGCCCATGCCAGATGAATTCTCGCGGCATGTACAAACTCCGGAGAATCCATCTTGTACTGAACCCACCAGTTGTTCGGACCAATCACAAAACAACATTGTATTTGGGGGCCGAATATGCAGTTGTGACAAAAGTGCAGAAGCTGTGAGAAACAAACAAACCTAACATAGCGACACGGGTTGACAAATGCATGGACGCTGCAATTAATTGTGTTTTTTTCCGAATTTCTCACGGTTTCCTTTTTGAAGAAAAGAGGCACTTCATGCATTTTTATCTGGTAAAGATAAAAATGTCCCCCCCCCCCCCCCTCCCCTTTGACGACGACAACATTCACATCCGTTGCCGTGATTGGTCAAAACAAAACTTTGGTAGGCGTGCACAAGTTCTTGCATCGTCCATTCAGCTCGAAGTATTGTCCAGAATGCCCCACCTTTCTCGAACAAATCACAGTCCCAGATTGATATTGTGGAGAACTCCCTTGAGTGAACCACTCAAATATACTCAAGTTACACCATTCCAATTTCAAGTTGCTCCATGAATTCACGCCTTCTGGGCCATATATTGTGGAGAACTCCTTTGAGTGAATCACAATATCAATCTGGCTATTGCCAGGTTATCATAATACCACTTAAACAATAGAATTTTCAGTAGAAAGGAATTTACAGTAGAATGTGCAAATAAGACTAAAATAGTGTCATATGGGTTACATATGTTATTCCAATTCTTTATTATTATTATTATTATTATTAACACTGTTCCAATTTCAACTTGCTCCAAAAATTCACGCCTACAGGGCCATAATTGTTCTCATTCCACATACTTACAGTTTTCACACAATTTAAAAGATCTTTGTGAAGCTTGTCACTTTTTTACTCATGACTGCCGCCTCTGGCCCAAAAGCGTTGCTGCAGCATCTGTGTCAGGCTCATTCATGGTGCGCGTGCAGTACATGCACGATCTTAAAGCGACAGCCACAGTTGAAAAATGAAGACATGACTTCAAATGAGGTAAGAAAAACTCCGCCCCTGCCCAAAGAAACTGTGAAGTGTGAGGGTCCGCAGACTCTACTATAAAGGGAAGATAAAAGCTGATAGGTGCAGTCAGAGTAAAACAGTCAGGGCTCTTCAATCTCATATAGGCATTGGTGGAGCATGCATGATGTAGAAAAAGCTTTAATATTACCTTTTTAAACGGCACAATGCATCTTTAATGGTTAATATC
Organism: Vanacampus margaritifer; assembly: GCF_051991255.1. Classification (NCBI taxonomy): domain Eukaryota; kingdom Metazoa; phylum Chordata; class Actinopteri; order Syngnathiformes; family Syngnathidae; genus Vanacampus; species Vanacampus margaritifer. Next base: position 4,339,140 of record NC_135436.1, on the reverse strand, counting down.
AAATTGTCCCCATTCATTTTCAGTGGCACAGACATTCAACTTTTTCCAAGTTCAACTTTCAACTCCCACTCCCTGCTGAAGTGAAGCAGTTGGTAAAGTATATTGGCAAGGGGTCGGGGTTCGGATCCCACTTTCGTCTTTACATTGTAGATGTATCCATTAGCATCACACTAAGTGATATGCATATATACCTAGTGACTATCATATAGGGACATTTATTACGATTTCACTTAATTGAATCAACGCATAATATCCTCAGCAAATGCCTACTGCTTTGTAGAGCACGGTTCAAATCCCGGGTGGAGCTGATTTTAGTCCAACTTCAATTTCATATAATAATCATTGTCCTGTTATTTAAAGGTCATATATTATTTAACTTTTGAACATCCTAAAATAGTTCTCAAATGTGTAAAAAAAAAAACATGTCTTTGACATGCATTTGTCAAAATTGACTTTGGATCTAAAAAAAAATTCTGTGCCTAAATCAGCCAAAAAACGCTCTGTTCAAAACAGGCTGTTTTAGGGGTGTGTCACTTTTATGTAAATAGCTGCACCAGGCCACGCCTAGGCCATACCCTTCCCTTTCGAAGGGGCAGTGATTTCAATCATGGTAGCCATGTGCTAATGTTGTGAACTGGCCATGGGAACAGAAGAAAAATATAGACATGTATTCTACAAATTTGAGAACTATTTTAATATATATATTTATTTAATAGAAAAGTGGCATAACGTTTTACCATAAGAAAAAGTAGCATAACATTACTACAGAGACTATGTTGTACCGTTAGTTTGTGACTGTTTAGGCAATGGTTATCTTGCCGTAACCGGCAAACGTTATTTTGCCGTGAATGTCTCAGATTTGCCGGGAATGCTTGTAGACATTTACAAGCGGTTATGAATAACACAAATGTGGACATTTAGGCCACTGCGCAGTCGCAACGTGCAAGCCGTCTCGTCGAGACCACTTAGCGGCCGGTTAGCATCACAAAGTCATGTCAACTAGGTGGCCAGTTGCCAGTCACGGCAAATTAACCACCGCAGATTGTATCTTGACAAAACAATACGCAACCGCTTAATATTATCCAACCACCGTCTGCTTTATCATATCTGACTTCTTGTAACCAAACAACGTCCACACGACAAATGTAGCTCCCACATTATGTACTAAAATATACCAGTAATATGGTAGAAGGTGCACATCTCTTATTAGAAAGGATAGGAAGGAAGGCTAAACCAAACAGGTTAAACATACATCCCTCCCATTTGTACTCGTGTCACACTGTTGGGACCGATCCATTATGTTTAAACGTGTTGCAAATCCAGCTCTGGACAGGCTTTCAGTAACAAAACAGTCCTTTGAGAAATGATGTCGGTACACGTCCTTCAAAAATAAAATTAATCCACTGTCTTCTCAAAGACTTGGGACAAGGAAGCAACCACTTTTTCATGATAATTGTTTCCCCTCTCCACGGAGCATTTGCGAGCAGGGGGAGAAAAAGAAAAAAGCAGCCAGCTTTTCGAATTTCAGTGGGCGTGACAAACCTTTACCAGAGGTGGTGCCACTAACCCGAGCGGGCTGGGTCGGGTGCACTTCTGTGTCTTTTTGACGTCACTAAGTCACGGAAGTTTAACCTTCCCGTTAGAAGCACACATTTTAGAAAGGAGGAGAAAGCTAAAGAAGTTGTGGACTGACTTTTTTCATACCTGTTTGGATTGTAGACAGGCTGGGGATGCATATTATTGAAACCCCACTAAAGTGCATTGTCATGCTATGGGACCTTTAATATTTCTTATATTTAATGTCATTTCACAATATTAACTTTTTTTTCAATATTACAAATTTTTAATGACAAATTTAATTCATTTAACATAGCATTCAGCAAATTCAATGACAGCTTTTAGTTTTATACTGCATTATTCAATACAATTGCATACCATGTAACAGTTATTGCTATTATATATATATTTTTTTTAATGTATGTTGATCTGATCTTTTTTTGCATATTGAAAATAATAGTGAGTGTTCCAAATACTCGTAAAAGAACATTGAGAAATCCAAAAGTTTGACACACTGTCCCTTTAAAACTTATTGAAATACTGAGTTAAAAATACAAATAAAAAATAAAAATACAGGACTGATCTACTAAAGTCAAATCAATCTCTTAATGTTATTTTCAGTATTTGTTTAACGTGTGGACAGTTAAATAAAGTTTGTCCTTTTACTTTCCCAATCACCTATGTGTGGGCCGGTGGGGTTCCTGGCGGGCCTGCAGTGCCCCGTCCTGCTGCGTTGGGTTGGGGGCGCGGGCCGCGTTGGGGTGGGGGGCGCTCCTGCTCCTGGATTTGCTCTCCAGCCGGTGGTCCCTGCGGGGCCCGGGGGTCGTCCTTTGGCCTGCTGCCGCGGCCTGGGGGGCCCTGAGGTGTTGCGCTTGCTCTGTCGTGGCGGGGGTCGACGGCTCCCCTCTTTGGTGGAGATTTTCATGCATGCCAGATCCACCACACCAGCATCTATCGAAACTCAGACACAATCTTCCTCAGGTCATTGAATCGGTGGAGGCTGGTGTCTGTGGATCTCACTCTGCTTCGTCTGTCCTTCCTTCCTTTCCTCAGTCTCTCCTTTGGTCTCTTGAGGTCTCCCTGATTTGTTGAAATTTAGATGTCTCTGGGGTTGGTGAAGGACTCTGGTTGGTGGCCTGGTGGGTGGTGTCTGGTCGGTGCTGGATTTCACTTTCCTTTCTTTTCTTTGGTCCTTCCTCGGGTTTCCTGACGGCCTCACGACTCTGGCTGGAAGTGTTCGGTTTAGGTGAACGGTATGGGATTTTTTTTTTTTCAGTAGGTTTTAAGTGAACTAATGAATACACACTCACTCGCAGGCACGCACGCACATACACATAATCACCCACATACAAAAAAAAAATATATATATATATATATATATATATATATATATATATATATATATATATATATATATATATATATATATATAATCGGTAAAATTACCGAATGAACAATACTGAGCTCTCCAGAAAAAAAAAAAAGTATTAAACCACCAAGATCCCCGTTTTTAGCAGCCGCCCAGCTCACACTGAACCCGAACTCATTGGCCACTCCCAAAGGTAATAAGATGAATGATGACAGAATTCCCACTTCTGTCTTTCGGTCCTAAAATATTCTTGATGAAAGCGATGATGGGACCGTGGTTAAAATGAAATGACAGACTGGCAATGACTGAAGGGTGCCCAGGGTGCTGACAAATGACGGATCAGCAAAATTTTGTAAATTATCCGCCTATGTCTATAATATGCTCTAAATACCAAAGCTGTATGGGGTGTTGGTACGTTTGCTCTGTGTATGTGTATGTGTATGTATGTATGTGTGCAGACATGCGTGTTTATTTTTGTGAAGCATGCTAAAGGAGACCTTGGGGCCACAGCAGCAGGTGATTGGAGGTCACATGTGTGTTGTGGTCCAGAGCTCAAACACACATTTATTTATTTTTACAGTATGTCTGAGTATGTTGTGTATGAGTGTTCCTTTTCCGATCAGTGCTGGGACACTCTTGGTTCATTAAGTACACAGAAATGCATGCGCGCACACGCACGCACACACACACACACACAAGCAGTACAAATGTACTGTAGATAGATATCAAATATAAATATTTGTTTTGCTATTATGTATGAATTAAACTCCAGATCTCTGCATCAACATGCATGTAGTTGTAATTGTGTGTGTGTGTGTGTGTGTGTGTGTGCGCGTGTGTGTGTGTGTGTGTGTGTGTGTGTGTGTGTGTGTGTGTGTGTGTGTGTGTGTGTGTGTTTGCCTTTGTGTATTATGAGGACATTTCACCTGAATACATGCCGTGCTGCAAGGACATTTTGAATTATGAGGACACAGCCCATGTCCTCATAATTATTTCAATGCAGAAGTGCTTCTAGGGCTGTAGAAGGCTTAAATCCAAAGTTTTAGCCAATGTCCTTGTAAAGCATAATTACGTGAATTTGTGTATTTTTGTGTATTTGATGGCGCCCCCTGTAGGAAGGTCCTTGTAATGCACCACTTCATGAATAATTCACACCAGTGTATATTTCACAGCATTTGATTGGCTGACCATCACCTGTCCCCACAATTACGCACGTCTCCATAATTCAGTTTTTTCTCAAAATGCTGTGTATTGTGAATGTTTGTCTGTAGACACAGAACCTTTTTTTTTTTTTTTTTTTGCAGCCACCAATTCCTAAGTAAATAATTAAATAATGAAATACCCTATGATATTTAATTATATATTTCAGTATTTAATTCTTTCAGTGGTTGTTTATTTAAAAATGTACAATGGTTAACAGCAGAGACAGAGAAACTGTCAGTGCCGTACATTAATTCATCATTTAACATCCCACCCTGCCTTTACAGTATAACATCTTTCTGTACACCAGTGGCCAAATGTTTTGAGAATGACATTGATTTTCTAAGAATCTGCAGTGCTGACTTATTATTGTTTTTTTATGATGGCAATTTGCATGTACATGTACTCCAGAATGTTATAGTGATTAGATGAATTGCAAAGTCCCTATTTGCCATGAAAATTAAAGTAATTTCCTTTAGTGACCTTACAAACTTTAAGTGAAGAAGGCTTCAGGGCACCCAAGAAAATCCAGCAAAAGCCAGGACTATCTCCCAAAGTTGATTCAGCTGCGGGGATAAGGACATCACCACCAGTGTAGAGCTTGCTCAGGAATGGCAGTAAGCAGGTATGAGTCCATCTACACCCATGGTGAGGGAGTAAGACTTTTGGAGGATGGCCTGGTGTGACCAGTGAAAAAGGGATTCCATAAACACAGACCAAAATAAGGAAAAAAGAGTTAAAGTTATTTTCTCTGATTAACCCCCTTTCCAACTGTTTGGGGCATCCGGAAAAATGCTTGTCTGGAGAAGAAAAGGTGAGCGCTACCATCAGTCCTGCTTCATGCCAACAGTAAAGCATCATGTGACCATTCATTTGCAGGGTTGCTTCTAAGCCAAGTTACTGGGCTCGCTCACAATTTTGCCAAAAAACACATGCATCCATTACTAAAGTATAGTACCAAAACATCCTCGGACAGCAACTGTGTGACAGCAGCAAGGTTATTTTATTTACTAAAGCAAAAAAACATTTTTGTTAATGAAAAAAATAATAATAACTTTTTAAAAAAACAAACTGAAATCACATTAAACGATTACAAAATTATCTATAATTCTAGCAATAATGTCCTTTGTTTTCGTCTGTGGTAATTAATTTAGTATATGAGCCTTTCGGGTTAATTTTAAATGTGATCTATTTTTTTTTTAATTGACACTGTAAATCATAGAACAATAGCCACTCTTATCAACAAAGTTCATAATCCAACACTGAACCAATTTGTTGATTTAAATGTGATTTATTATATTGCCCGGAGTACGGAAGTGACGTCATCTAGCAGCCCCGATAGAGAACCGCCCCCGGCTCTAATTACTTCACGAGAGGTGATGGCAGTGTAGCTGTGCTAATGAGGTAGGTTTGAAGCTCGAATTTTTCCTCCAGAAACTTGTTTATTTTAATGTTGGTCGCTTGTGTACATTGCTGAAAATGATTTATAATGCAAGTCCAGTGTAAGTGCAGCTAAGCTAACGTTAGCATACCTAACCATCTGTTGATTATGATGGTTGCAGCTAATTATTTAGAATTGCTACGCTTTTGTTAGCAACGGTTAGCTCAGTTAGCATAGCAGAGCTAACCGTCTGTTGAGTAAGATAAATGCTAATTGAAATTTTTAAGAGGAAAGCAATAACAGGCTGGTTTGATAGGCTGGTTTGTGATGTGAAAATATACAATGGTTTAGTATTACCAGTACAGTATAAATGAAGTATTGGTAAATTGCTGCATTTGTGTTTACTTAAATTTGTTCTTTAAATAGAAATATTTCAGTAAAGTCTGTAAAGTGTTCATTACATTTAATTTATGCAAATATTTAGCAGAGCTGTGCTATCCACTGTATTTTATTTTCGTTGGCACATTTACTGCACACTGCACAGGATATTATGGTCCACAGAAAGTCAACTTCAAAACATCTGCACCAAGTTACCTATCAAACTGATTGAAACTCATTTTTTTTCTATAGCTTTAGATCATTATCTTCAGTGAGATATGTCAGTCATGAGGCCACAGAGGGCAAAAGTTAAACCCAAAGAAGAGGTAGCATATTTTTCATCCTTAGGTAAAGACAGGGATGGCTTCACCATAAAATATATTAATTCATTCAAAGGTGAGTATTGGTAAAAGATTCTTTAGTATGGGCCTAGTTTTCATTACTGTTATAATGAAATATTTCTGTTGTATCCCTTTTTCTTTGTAAGGTCGAGGAGTGTTCAGTTCCTGCTCCTTTCAGAAGGGAGTCTTTCCTACTGAATATCGAGGAGAAGTTATAAGCAAACAGGAACGTGAAAACAGGCTGAGAGTGTATCATGATGCCCAGAAGGTTTTCATGTTTGAATTTCACTACAATGGAAAAACACTATGGTATGTTTATATGTATATTAATATATTTTTTTTTTTGGGGGGGGGGGGGGGGGTAATCGTGCAAGGTTTGACAAAACATAAAAGATTAATTATAACTCAAAAGCAAAAGTACATTCTTTTCTCAATATAATTTTTTTTGTTTTTATTTCATTTTTTTTACAATATTGTGACTTATTTTTTTATTTTACTTTTACAGTTATCGTGAGTATCGCTAACCTCACAATATCATGTTGATTATCATATCGTGATTGCTTATCATGACATTTGGATATTGTTTCATACATGTGACATACTAGAATTACTGGTCGCACATTCATGATTACATGAAATTACAGTATAGCAGTCTAGTCTTAGTAAGAATTTAATTGTATTGGTATTTTTCTATTCATCTACCCCAGGTTTCCACTGAAGCACAACCTGATGAAGACACCGCTATCACAGACTGCGCCAAAGTTGACCAGGTGACTAGATTTCTTTTTGAATGTTGTTGAAATCAGTTTTCAGAAGCAAGACATTAGTGGAGGGTGGAGATACTAGGGCTGCACAATATGTGGAAAATATCTTGGCGCACGAATGGCTCATGCAATATGTGCATTGCAAAGACGTGCAACAAATGGATATTGGATTGTTTGTATACTTTAGTCTGAGGCTAAGCGATATGGCCAAAAAATTTAATAAAAAGTCTTTTAAACCAACCATCCAGCATTCTGCCACCACTTGTGCAAAATTACAACTCACAATAACATCTGGATGTAACAGAACATTATAACAGTTTTTAATAATCCAGAAGACAAAATACATTTCACGATTTAGCAAATTTTCAACGATTCAATTTGAATTTAATTTATTCAATTAATTTGATTTATTGCCAGGCCCTACTTGAGTCTGATTTTGACCAATCAGAGACAACCTTAATTGCGCATCGCCATACAAGAGAATTGTATCGAGGAGCATTACTAACAAAAAAAACCTTATTTGGATAAAACTAGATCAAAATGAGCATGATTATTTTTCCGCACGTACGTGTATTTCTTTAATTAGATTATGAAGATATATATATTCGGTCCATGTTTAATGTCACAATAATCTCCATCACTGTATAAAACACCCATGTCGCATGTTTTGTCAATACTGTGCAGCCCTCGCAAGATACACAGTCCTCACAATGTCGTAGTTGTGAATAACTGACACTCTGAGGACAGTGTATTTATACACTGTGAGTTTAAAATACGTTTTGAGGGCTTGGAGTTACACATACAGTCCTCACAATTCATACTCTGGTCAGGTATGGACACTCTGAGGACTGTGTATTTTCTTATTTTTGTGTCATTGTGAAAAATAGACGTCACCAATTTACACAAACCTGTAGTGCAGACAGATTTATTTATTTATTTTTGTAATGGCAAATAAAATGAGTTTGCATTCACATTACTTTAACCTATTCATTAATCTGTATGTACTGTAACTGTGTAAATGCACAGGTACAGTCGTGTTACTAAGAATTTAATTTTATATGTATTTTTCTCTTTGTGTACCAGGTTTCAACTGACGCACAACCTGAAGACATAGCTGTCACAGACCAAGTTGACCAGGTGACTAGATTTCTTTTTGAATGTTGATGTTGAAATACGTTTTTCAGAAGCAAGACGTTGCACAATATATACAAAAAATATCTTGTCGCACGAATGGCTCATGCAATATGTCTGTTGCAAAGACATGCAACAAATGAATATTGTATTGTATACTTTAGTCTGACTTTGACCAATCAGAGACTACCTTAATTGCGCATCACCATACAAGAGAACCGTATCGAGGGGCATTACTAAAAAAAACGAACTTATATGTATAAGACTAGATCACAATAAGCATGATTATTTTTCCGCATTAACGTGTATTTCTTTCTTTGGATTATAAAGATCTCTCTATCTTTATCTTTATGTCTATATATCTATCTATATCTATATATTGTCTCTCTATCTCTATATATATATATGTATATTTGTGTATATATATATATATATACTGTATGTATACTGTATATATATATATATATATACTGTATATATAGAGTATGTATGTATTCAGTATATGTATAGATCTTTTTTTTTAGGTCCGTGTTAAATGTTTAATCTCCATCACAGTATAAAACACCCATGTCGCATGTCAATACTGTGTAGCCCTCGCAGATACACAGTCCTCACAATGTCGTAGTTGTGAATAACTGACACTCTGAGGACAGTGTATTTATACACTGCGAATGTAAAATAAGTTTTCAGGGGTTTGGAGTTACAGATACAGTCCTCACAATTCATACTCTGGTCAGGTATGGACACTCTGAGGACTGAGTATTTTCTATTAATTGTTTCATTGTGAAAAATAGACGTCACCAATTTACACAAACCACTAGTGCTGACGGATTATTTATTTTTGTAATGGCAAATAAAATGTGTTTGCATTCACAATACTTTAACCTATTCATTGTTCTTTATGTACTGTAACTGTGTAAATGCACAGGTACAGTCGTGTTACTAAGAATTTAATTTTATATGTATTTTTCTCCAGATGCCCGGGCATCTGGTTCGGATGCCTCCTGGACGCCTCCCTGGGGAGGTGTTCCGGGCATGTCCTACCGGCAGGAGGCCCCGGGGACGACCCAGGACACGCTGGAGAGACTATGTCTCTCGGCTGTCCTGGGAACGCCTTGGGGTCCCGTCGGATGAGCTGGCTGAAGTGGCTGGGGAGAGGGAAGTCTGGGCTTCCCTGCTAAAGCTGCTGCCCCCGCGACCCGACCCCGGATAAGCGGAAGAAGACGACGACGACGACGACGACGACGACGACGACGACGACGACGACGACGACGACGACGACGACGACGACGACGACGACGACGATGTATTTTTCTCTTTGTGTACCAGGTTTCAACTGACGCACAACCTGAAGACATAGCTGTCACAGACCAAGTTGACCAGGTGACTAGATTTGTTTTTGAATGTTGATGTTGAAATACATTTTTCAGAAGCAAGACGTTGGCACAATATATAAAAAAATATCTTGTCGCACGAATGGCTCATGCAATATTTGTATTGCAAAGACATGCAACAAATGAATATTGTATTGTATACTTTAGTCTGACTTTGACCAATCAGAGACTACCTGAATTGCGCATCGCCATACGAGAGAACCGTATCGAGGGGCATTACTAACAAAAAATAACTTAATAGGATAAGATTAGATCACAATGAGCATGCTTATTTTTCCGCATTAACATGCATTTCTTTCTTTGGATTATAAAGATCTCTTTATCTTTATCTCTATCTTTATTTTCTATATCTATCTGTCTCGCTCTGTCCATCTCGCTATGTCTGTCTGTCCGTCTCGCTATGTATACAGTATATATATCTATATGTATGTGTATATATATGTATATAGATAGATCTTTTTTTTTTAGGTATGTGTTAAATGCTTAAATAATCTCCATCATTGTATAAAACACCCATGTCGCATGTTTTGTCAATACTGAGCAGCCCTCGCAGATACATAGTCCTCACAATGTCGTAGTTGTGAATAACTGACACACTGAGGACATTGTATTTATACACTGTGAGTGTAAAATAAGTTTTCAGGGCTTGGAGTTACACATACAGTCCTCACAATTCATACTCTGGTCAGGTATGGATTCTCTGAGGACTGTGTATTTTCTTGTTTTTGTTTCATTGTGAAAAATAGACGTCACCAATTTACACAAACCTGTAGTGCAGAAGGATTTATTTATTTATTTTTGTAATGGCAAATAAAATGAGTTTGCATTCACAATACTTTAACCTATTCATTGTTCTGTATGTACTGTAACTGTGTACATGCACAGGTACAGTCTTGTGTGTTAGTAAGAATTGAATTTTATATGTATTTTTCTCTTCATGTGTACCAGGTTTGAACTGACGCACAACCTGAAGACATAGCTGAAGACATAGCTGTCACAGACAAAGTTGACCAGGTGACGAGATTTATTTTTGAATATTGATGTTGAAATCAGTTTTCAGAAGCAAGACGTTAGGAGTGAAGAGTGTAGAGTAGATGCTAGGGCTAAACTATATAACTAACAAATATAATCACAACAATTGTTTATGCAATGTGTATTGCCAAGACGTTAAAAATACTGTATCCAACAATACGCTTGTATGGGACTAAAATTTCTACAAGTCAACATTAAAAATATCTCAAATTTAAGATTTGTTGGCAGTTTGGTGATTTAGATTATGCACTGTAGTGATCTTTTTTTCCCATTAATTTATTTATGGTGGATTTTAGAGGTGAACTCGCTATAATTTATTATTATTTTTTTTTAAAACAGGAGTGTAAACATCAGGTAGTTTATTCACTTGTATCAAGCTTGGATAAATGTGCTTTATGTTTTGGACCTTTCGCTGCACTAGAATGGACTGGCATGATGGGTATTTTATCTTGTGTGTTATTTGTATCTGCAATGGATCTTTGTTTCACGCAACCAGGATTAATAGTGCAGGCATTTTCATTGAATGAATATAATTTAGTCAAGAGGATAAATTATGACCCATGTTTATACCGCTGTCTTTAGTTGCAAGCAGCTAAATGTTGAGCAATTGTCTCAATCTTAACGACTGTCTGACTCGGTAAAATAGAAAACGTCTACTGTAACTGAAGGACTGTATCACACAAGACCCGTTTTAGGGGCAATGCCATAGATTAAGCATATTAACTATCCCTCTTGTTAAATGCTTCATCTCATCTTTCGAATAAATGTGGTGACTAGATTTATAATAATCTTTAGTATATGCACAAACTTTAGGTTCTAAATGCTTTTCTAGTTTGCTCCAGCATCTGGCACATATCCCGTTGATTGCAAAAAAAAAAAAAAAGGCAAAACTGCTTGATGATGAAGACCACCTATCTTTGGTAAATGAACTTTAGCACATTAGCCCATCAATGGCGGGAGCGCTCGACACTTGTCTCAAGCTTCTACTTCGAGTGTAACATCACTAAGTAACAGCGAAGTAAAGCTAGTAAATATTTATGACCACCCGCCAAAAGGAACTTTAACCCGCATCCGGCAGGTGTCAATTTTAGAGCCGCTGTATATATGCACATGTATGTGTGCGTCTACTGTATATATGGATATCATTGGTGTCCTGTGAAAAACACGTTTCCATTTTTAGGTCGCGGGCTGCTCTCCGGTAGCAATCCTTCTTGGCGGCACGGCTTGTATCACGGTGCGCTTTATAGTCTGGAAAATATGGTGGATGTGTTTTTCACAGGACAGTGACAATATGTATATGTATGTCTGTATGTATGTAATAATTGTTTTTGTTTAAAAAATTAGGTTGCTGATGTATCCAGTTCAAGTGAGGATTCATCAGCAGAGGAATATGTTCCAGATTCTCACAGTACTTCGGACACTTCCTACATTGAACCTGTTTCAGAAATTCTGAAATCCGAAGGTATTCCAGTAATGAGCTATTAGAAAACTGCTCATCTTTAAGATGAGAGGTAGTCATGTTTTAAAGAATAAAATGTTCAATGTTCACTGACTCTTTTGCATCTGGTTTCATGTCTAACTTATCCATTACAAAGATGTGCTTGACCCAGATAACCTGTTCACATAAGAAGCATGTTTTATTAACATACCAGTTTCAGTCTGTCCTAAAGTTGTAACATGGTGCTCAAGGATCAGGTATGACTTTGCATTTCACAGTATTGTTATGCACAACAATGCGACCTTATATCAGGTAAGTCATTACACATCAATGTCATTTCAGTTTGTGTAACGTCAGAATGCCAGAACTTTCAAGTCACTTCAGTGACATGGTTGCTGTGTGTTGTGTAAACTTTGTCCTTGTAATGTGAGTTGGTCCTCATAATTACCATTTTTGCCATGGGCGTGGCTTATTTAGCTCATTATCTATGTCCTCATAATTACTGTTTTTTCAGGTTTTTCTTTTTTTTGTGCGTTGAGTTTTTTCAAGTTTTGAAGTGAAATTTCCCTGGACGACCCCCAAAAATTTTTTGGGGTGCAAGTCCCATCTCTCTGGCATTAGCGGAAAGGGGTGTCCCCGTAATACACAATTAAACAGGTTTGGAAAAAATGTCCTCATAATACACAGAGGCAAACCCGCGTGCGTGCGTGTGTGTGTGTGCGCGTGTGTGTGCCGTCCCCCATTTCTGTAATGAGGTCAATCTCCTGTGTGGAGCTAAAACCTCTGTCTTTATCTCTGTTGCATGGTCACGGGATTATTCTTGTCGTTTTTAACCCTCTACATGGTAACAAAAATGACAAAAATGTTCCTTCTACATAGCTTGCTTCTAATGTTTAATTTAAACCAATGTAAATAATTTTTATCTGACTAGAGAATTGATATACTAATTCACTATTTTTCACATTTATTTTGTTAAGTGTTCTTGCTTATATTTCTGCACTTACCGTTTTCATTTACAGCCATCCAAATACACACGTGTCTCTATTTGCAGTCTGTTCCGCCAATTGCTAACACCCCCCTGCCCTCTGTTCACTTCACACATGATGTGGCCCACCTTTTTATCCATCTGTCGTAACAGTTCTGTGTGACTGTGTCTGTGCACATTGTAAGCTTTCATGCAAAGCTGGAGCAGTGTTGATCAACCGGCCAAGCCAATGGCATATGGCCATGTCCTGGGGTGCTCTCGCATGTTGGAATGCAGGATAACAAATTTAACGGAGAGGATTGTCTGCACACTTCCCTACTACAGTATTGCAACTTGAGGCAAATTCCATTATTTTTGTAAAAAAAAAAAAAAATGTTTTTGATATAAAAAATATGAACATATTTAAACTTTTATTTGTATGTATTTACATCTGGATTGTGTACACATTTTAGAAGGTAGCACAGTGTCTTTTAATACAATGATTTAAGTAATTAAAGCAGTAGAACATGCGCTAGACTGTTTTGTTTGTGATTATTCAAACAAACGCTAAGTCCTTGATTTATATAAAGTACTCAGTTTAAGATTTCAATTTTGAGTGGCAAGTCAATGCGCAATCATTTGAAATTTGGCCCATTGAGGGACCCGTAGCGCGACTATGAGCAGAGTGGCAACAACAGACATGGAAGCGAGTGCGGCACAGGAGAGCGAGGCAAACTTAATTGGACCTTTACACTAGATCTCCCAGTCAATTTGATGGCTCTATTTATTTCACTGTACAGACGCTCCCCTACTTACGAACATTCGAGTTACGAACAACGGTACATACGAACATGTCTGCACGCATGCGCGCATGTCAAAAAATGTTCGGAAAGAGATGCTGTAAGTTAGATTTTTTATTGCGCACCTTTTTCCGAGTACTGTAGTGCTTCTTTCCCCCGCTAATACCGACGCTTGGCGCTGTGAGAGCTCACCCAGCATTGGAGGCTCAGCAACGTGTCGAGGAGGAGGAAGAAGAAGAAACGCCTGTCGCTCATAGATAAAGCCATCGCACTCTTCGAGCAGCAAGACCCAAATATTGAACGTTGCACAAAGGTTGCAAATCAATTGAATGATGCCATACAGTGCTACCGCATCATTTATGATGAAAAAAGAAGAAAACTGTGCAATCGTAGTTAGATCGCTTCTTTCGGCCAGTTTCTAGTAAATCCTTCAAGGAAGATACTCATCAACCCTCATCTTCTTCTCCGCGACCCTCAACTTCTTCCTACATTGAAGTTACGGAGGAGGAAGTAACTTTTGAAGCCCATTCCAGCGACGACGAAGAACCTCTCATGATATAAAATCCTCCTCTTCCTCCTCCTCCTCCTCCATCAAATCCTTAAGCATCGAGTACATCTTCCAAAAGTAAGTTAAACTTCATTTTATTTATCTTATTACGTACACGCACATACTGTGTGTGTCTCTCGCTCTCTCTCTCTAACATACGTAGTACCGACTGTACGTATTCTCTTTAAACATAAATTATAATACAAAATATAGCACTGAAGCAACTTACGAACAAATTCACCTTACGAACGATCGCTCTGAACGTAACTCGTTCGTAAGTTGGGGAGCGTCTGTACATCTTTCACGTCGCCGGGACCCACGGAACTGCGCCACTGGCCTTCCTTAGCAACTGTAACGTCCGTTTAGCACAAATGCTTTGGCCTTGGATACAAGCTCGATCACCATGGTGAATAAAAAAAAACTATACTACAGAGGAGTTTTTACAGCTACATTCTGAGACCAAGCTGACAGGTAGTCTGACAAATAACTATGAGTGGTCGCTGAGTCGCTCAGGATTTTGAGACAGCAAGTCCAAATAAGACCAGCCCGCCCCTGGCTAAAAGGAGCCGTACCCGCTCCACTGGAAGTTGTGACGCAGTTCAAGGTATACTAAAAACTTATAGTAAAATAAAAAAATAGGCTGCTAGATGTGATGGAGTCTTGACGTTTTGGGCAGTACAAAAAAAATATTTAAAAATTTTGGTTGTGCTAGTGGTTAAACGGCAAGTGTATCTATAAAAAGAACAAAGACGGGACTATTAACAAGAACGCAGTTATTTGTACTTTTTGTAAAAAAAGGATTTTGGTGTCATGGAAGCAGCTCCAGCCTGACTTATCATTTAAGACTCTTTTCACTTGCAGGTAGGGATGGGTACCAAAGACGGTACTTTTTGTGGTATGGACTGATTTGGGCCGGTACTTCCGAGCACCGATTCATGTAAAATCAAATGGTGCCATGTTTCGGCTCTGAAACACGTCTTTCAAAGTTGTGACTGTGAAGGAGTGGAAGACTTCACAATTTTCAATGGTGCACTTGAACGCAACATATACGTGCACCAGCGTGCTGACGTCACCCACTCGTGCAGGACTTCACACGCTAAAATACATTTCCAGGTTTTGGAAACGAGCAAGATTTTTGCGGCACCAAAGAAATACAGTTTCTGAAGTAACAGCCTCCGTGCAGGTTGGCAATGTCCTCGGTTCCCCGCAAGCAGTGCACGCCTGAGAGGGAGGTGTCAGCGGCGTCTTTGCTGTACGTGGTGCCCGCGCACGTCTTCCTCCACCGAATCACATGGCTTCACCATCGTTAACATACTTCTGGTGACCATAATTAAAATAGCAAAATATTGTGGCCAAAATGTAGCGAGCATTAGAGACCACGTCGGGTACATTCAAATGATTAATTTGAACCCAATTATTCTTTGTTCATGTCATGGCCTCTTTCAACTGTCATTTTTTTATATTTGAGTCCAACGTGGGTTCAAACTTTGAGGTCATCGCGCGGCAGGCTTTACGTTCTTGAAAAACAACTGCACAAGAAACGATAACATAAATTATTATTATCTTATATATTTACTGTTGTTCATTGCACAGAACTTTGATTTACACTTCATTTTTTTGGTAATATTAACTTATGTTTATTAATTATACTTCAGTAATTGTAAAATGTTAAACCTTTATTTTTACTATTCCTCCCTGGCTCATTTGAAATAAATTGTATTTTATTTTTTTATTTTTCAAGTTTTATATATTGAAAGGTAATTGTTACGTTGACTTTTAAAAAGATTTTACTATTAAATAAACAATGATGAACTTTAATAAATTAATGAATACAATTTAACAAATAAAAAAAATAATAAAAGACACAGAGAGAGAGAGAGCGAGAGAGAAAGAGAGAGAGAGAGAGAGAGAGGAGCTTGTTTGTCTAAGCAACTTGCTCAAGGACACATAGAGTTAGTTGTCTGTTGTCAGATCCTGTAACCTAGCTTGGGTGGGTTTTTGATTTGCGGAGTTGATACTGTAGCTTCAGTTCCTCTTTTGGGTTTAGATTGTCATGACCCAGATATACTGTAGCTTTTGATTTTTTTAACCTCCCCTTCTAACCTCCAACTTTGCCCAATTACCAGTTTGTTAGTTTAGCTCAAAAACCACCACAGCTATTATCAGTTCATCTCATGCCATCCATACACGTAACCTCAGGTTGTGTGTGAAGTTTACATTAAAACATTTTTTAAACAAAATTGAAGTTTAGATTATCTTTTAAAATAATGCATAGCCTAATTGGTTTGTTGATGTGTTTAAACTTTTTCTTGTCATTTATGAAGCGCACTTCAACAATAGAAATGTGGATTTCAAATGTTCTCTTTGTGGTGTATTCAATTGATTAGTCATGCCCTAGAATTTTGTAATGTCCTAGACAACTTTCAAAACAAACACCCAACAAAGTTTGGATAACCTGACTCCGGCTCCCAATGAGTATTACGGTACATACAGTATTTACACTTTATAAAACAAGTTTGCTTTTTTTCCTTACTTAGTTAATAATGAAAATAAAAGTAAATTCAGTTACAAGCTTGGTCATGGGACAAATAAAACTTGCAAAATCAAGGTACCACTGTATTTTCATTCAATTCAAGAGTCTTTACAGATACAAGCAAAACACCCAGATTTGTATTTTTTTTTTTTATAATTTTGTCATGGCCTGGCTGTGCTGTTTTTTGTTCTTGTTGTTTTAATATATCCTTTGGTATAGTCGAAAATAACTGGAACACAGCAAGACATGGGGTCGATTGGTCTCTGTCTTTCTTTCACTCGCTCTCCCCTTTGTGTGTGTGTGCGTGTATGTGTGTGCATGCATGCGTGTGCATGCATGCGTGTTTACGTGCATGCGTGAGTGCATGCATGCGTGAGCTTGCATGCTTTTGTGCAGACAGCTCTCAGCTGTGGAAGCTGGTTCACAGGCCAGTTAAAGCTGCTTTATTTCCTTTTAATTGAATTAAGATGTGCAAACAAGACCTCAGAAACCACACGGTACCTATTACAGAAACACACGAGGAAAAGACAAAAGCAAGTTGGACACAAATAAGGCACACAAATTGAAACGCATAAAAAGCTGCATGTTTGTATGTCAGATACCTTGCATATAACTCTGTGTTGGTTGGTGATATCTCAATCAACACTGCGGCCTCCCATTCATATTTTTCTTTATTAGCCCCCTATAATAACAATTTAGCTTAATTTTTTTTTCCATTTTCATTGCACTGATATTTTTACAATGTTGCATTAATCACCTCATGTAACAAGAAGCTTTGTGGGGGTCTACATCTCTAATGGTGGATGCGCATACCCAGGCACACACACTAATTAGTCAAATACATTGAAAATATATAAAAGTATACAGTATAGACCACATAACACCACAAATTTAATTGAAAAGTATTAGCTGTTATATAGACCAACAACATCTGTTTCCGATTATGCTTCAATCGCAAAGTAAGTCACAATTTGGCAAATTTCATATATATATATATATATATACACACGATTGACTGGCAACCAGTTCAGGGTGTATCCCGCCTACTGCCCGTAGCCAGGGATAGGCTCCAGAACCCCCGCGACCCTTGTGAGGACAAGCGGTTAAGAAAAGGGATGGATGGATACAGTATATATAATGTTAGGGGTGTCAGTCGATTGTAATTTTTAATTGGAATTAATCATTTGACTTAAATAATGAATTCATGATTAGTCACACATTTTATATCAGCTCTAAATGTAAAGTTTTTTTTCAAATTTGTAATATTGTTGTTAACATAAAAGTGGGAAAACTTTTATGTTATGGTTGCATCTTTTCGTCCTTGATACAGTAATTTCATAATAATTAATGAAGTTATTTGAATTTGAAATTAAAGATAAAACTGTACTGTAAAAATCGAGTATGACATTGATTTGTGTTGAGGTCATTTTTCTGCCAGTAGATGGCATAATTGCATTTGGTGTAAGTAGAATGCACGCGCCGTGGATAGTAGCTGCGAGCCGTTGGTTCCTGTGCTGCACACACCTAGATCCGATGGCGCTGAGCGCTGAAATTATCAATCACTCTTGATGCGCAGCGCCATCCGTGCTAAAAAATGCCCCCGCACAAGAGGCGCTGATGGCGAAATACAGAGCGCGGATGGCGACTGAGCGCCGATGGCCCCTCATGTGATCCAGGCTTAATGCTAATAAACTGTTTTCAACAATCAGGTCCCCTCCTCAATCCAATCTCATGTACTGATAATTTAATCTTCATCTCAACTGCTATTATTGTGCCAAAGCACAAATCCAGCATTTTGTGGTAAATTATGTGTAAACTGCATCCGCTATCAAACTTGGTGGGCGTGTTTGCACTGGTATATAAATAGAGCAATATTCTTTGTGAATAGGACGTTAAAAAGGAGCAAAATTGCGAGTGTCTATGAAGAGCAAATTATGGCGCTATCAGCGGATGCAGCGCATTCTTAGTGGATTTGGCTGTTGGTGTAGTGCACGGACTTTAAAGCCTATTGCCGAACACGGCCAATATTACAGCCAAAGTTAGCTTACGTAGCATTATCAAAACCACGGTAGCAGAAAACCAAACATTGAACACATCACGTATTAGTCGAGAGCCCAATGGCGTTACTTTAGAGGTTCTTATACAATGGAAAAGTTATTCATTACACCAGTAAATGGCTTTGTCACATGATCAACGGGACATATTTGTAGTCTACAGCATCCTCTGTCAGTGCTTCAGCTGCAGAAAGTTAATCATTTAATTCCGCAATGAACTTGAAAGCTACACTGTGCTGCTAAGTGGTACACAGTTCATAACAATGAATGAATATGGATTTCTTATATTGTATCCTATAAATTGTATAATGTAACATATACAGTACATACATATACTGATACTTGAAATGTAAAAAAAAAAATACTTGTCTTGTGTGTGTGTGTGTGTGTGTGTGTGTGTGTGTGTGTGTGTGTGTGTGTGTGTGTGTGTGTGTGCTTTAGTTTTCTTTGATATATATACAGTCTTGGACTTGTTTCGGTCTTAACCTCCAATAGTCTTGGTCTTTTCTTGGTCTTGATACTTTCTGGTCTCAATAATGTCTTGGTCTTGGTTGGTGTGGTCTTGACTACAACACTATCCCTCCCCTGCCCCGATGCAGCCTCCAACTGCTTTAATTAGAAATTTGAAGGAGCAACAGCTAGAATTTATGAGTGGCGGCTCGCTGCTTCCGAATGAATGTAGAGGAAATACTGGGAGCTGTTGAAGGTGGCTGCCAATTCATGGCGCCATGTTGGGGAAAAAATCCTTTGCAAGCAAATTATGTACAACTACTGTAAATATTAAGTCTTATTCATTTTAATCTGTTTCAAATCTTAGCTTTTCCAATTCTTGATCTTCTAAAATCTGGAGTTTTGCTACAAATGATGTTGAAGTCTGTGTATTGGCTACAGATCATGTAATTTTCTCCTTTTCATAATGTGGCTCATCAACATTTTGTCCTTTGAATGACATCATCTTCAGGGCTAGCTCTTGGCTGCTCATCTGATTAAAATGTCAACTTCCATGGCTAATATTTGATCTGGCAGCATCAATCATCATCTGTCCTTTTTAATCACAGATTTAAAAAAAAAAAAAAAAGTGTTCTAACAAAAGTAACAAAAGCATACATGTCACATTTGAACATCTACTTTGCTTTATATTCCTTGTCTGTCCCCTGCAGGTTATTCCTGAAAGTGAAGCTCTTCATTTCCAATGATTATTTTGATCTATTAAGTTATCTTTTTTTTTCTCCCCACATATGTATCCTTTTCGTCCACCCTGCATGGACCCTCCCTTCTCTCACTCACTCCCCAATCATTGTTTGTCATTGGTGTGAGAGAGCGAGAGAAGAGGACGAGCAGACAAGAGCAAGAGAAGAAGATGACCAACTTTCTACATGTCTACCAATTTGTCCGTCATGTATTGCCTGTTTAATATGTTATGCAGAAGGATAAATAGTATCATCTTGCTGTAGATGAATTGGTAAGCGTTGATTGAGTGTTGAATTTGCTGGCCTATCTGTATGTTCCAAATATTTGGTTTCATCTTCAGCAACCAATTGACTGGGGGGTGCGGGTTTTTTTTTCGTGTGTGTGTGTGTGTGGGGGGGGGTGTTGCCATTGCTATGTGTAGCTCCTCTTGCGAGCACAATTACATATCTAAGTCATCCAACTACATCATCATCAAAATTCAACTCAAATCAATTTTAGTTCTCAAGCAGTATAACAACTGCAGCTGTAACAAAGTGATTTACATAAAACCAAAAAACTATAATTAGTTTGGCCGGCTCTGACTCTGAGGAAGGTGGCCAGCTGTGTACGATAAGACTTGATAGAGCCAGTATTTCAAATATTCAGCTCTATACAGTAAACTTGACTGTGGGAATGCTGTTATTTC
This sequence comes from Vanacampus margaritifer, assembly GCF_051991255.1. Lineage (NCBI taxonomy): Eukaryota > Metazoa > Chordata > Actinopteri > Syngnathiformes > Syngnathidae > Vanacampus > Vanacampus margaritifer. Next base: position 4,318,381 of record NC_135436.1, on the reverse strand, counting down.
TAACGCGTATTATATCACTTATAGCATTTTATTCTCCACACTTTTATGCCATGCAATGACTCCCACATAATACTTCCCATTTACATCGTTCAAATTTCAACTTGCTTCAAAAATTCACGCCATCTTGGGAATATATTGTCTGATTTCACATTACTTAAAAGTATTTGCACAATTTAACGTTAAATATCAACTTTTCCCCATTCATTTTCAATGGGACTGACATTGAACTTCCCACGCCCACTTCCAAACATACAACTTATGACCATACCGCTTGGTGGCGCAGTTGGTAAAGTGCATTGTCTTGAAACCAGGAGGTTGCGGGTTAAAGTCCCACCTCCGTCTGTACATTGCAAATATATCCATAGCCCTTATGCCATCCATACATGGATACCAACTGACTATCAGATCAGGAAATACATTATAATTTCCCTGAAATGATTAAACGCATATGTCACCATTCAGCAATGATAGCTTTGTACAAAACTTTTAAATATAAATATGCCATGAGCTACGACAATTCACGTAGCTCAATGTTTATAGCATTTGCCTGCCACCACGGAGAATCTGGGTTCAAATCCAGTTTAGACCACTCTTCAGTACAAATGCAATTTTGAATAATTATTGTCAAATTATTATTAAAAGTGGGCACAAGCCAGTGTCTTCTTGTGCAGGTTCCAAGCCTGGATAAATACAGATGGTTGTGTCAGGAAGAGCATCCGACGTAAAACTTTGGCCAAATCAAACATGTGAATCACATATTAGACTTCCATACCGGATTGGTCGAGGCCCGGGTAAACGACCGCCATCGGTGCTGTTGACGTACAGGGTGCCGGTGGAAACTGGACTACTGTTGGTCGAAGAAGGAGAGGAGGAAGGTGTGATTAGGGATTTTGAATGTTGTAACTATGACAGGAAAAGGTAGAGAGCTGGTTGACATGATGCAGAGGAGGAAGATGGACATACTGTGTGTTCAGGAGACCAGGTGGAAAGGGAGGAAAGCTAGAAGTTTAGAAGCAGGGTTCAAGTTATTCTATCATGGTGTAGAAAGTAAGAGAAATGGAGTAGGAGTTATCGTGAAGAAGGAGTTTGTTAGGAATGTCCTGGAGGTAAAAAGAGTCGGATAGAGTGATGAGCCTGAAGCTAGGAATCAAAGGTGTGATGATCAATGTTGTTAGTGGGTATGCGCCACAGGTAGGATGTGAGCTGGAAGAGAAGGAGAACTTTTGGTTGGACCTTGATGAAAAAATGCAGAGCATCCCTAGAGGTGAGAGAGTTGTCATTGGTGTAGACTTCAATTGACATGTTGGTTCATAAAACAGAGGCGATGAGGAGGTGATTGGCAAGTTTGGTATCCAGGAGAGGAACGCAGTAGGACAGATGGTGATTGACTTTGCAAAAAGATTGGAAATGTTGTGAATACTTTCTTCCAGAAGAGGCAGGAACATAGGGTGACCTACAAGAGTGGAGGTAGGAGTACACAGGTATCCTACATTTTGTGTAGACGGTGTAATCTGAAGGAGATCAGCGACTGCAAAGTAATGGTAGGTGAGAGTGTAGCCACATAGCATAGAATAGTACAATAGTAGTGTGTAGGATGACTTCTGGTGGTGAGAAAGACTAAGACAAAGGCAGAGCAGAGGACGAAATGGTAGAAGCTGAAAAAGAAAGAGTGTTGTATGACTTTCAGGAAGGAGTTGAGACAGGGTCTGGATGGTCAGGAGGTGCTTCCAGATGACTGGACAACTATAACAAATGTGATCAGGGAGAGGTAGGACAGTCCTTGGGGTGGCATCTGGAAGGAAAGGAGATAAGGAGACTTGGTAGTGGAATGAGAAGGTGCAGAAAAGGGATCCAGAGAAAGAGGTTTTCTAAGAAGAAGTGGCACACTGAGAGAACTGGAGAAAGTAGACAGGAGGGAAATGCAGCGTAAGGTGAAAGTAGAAGTGGCAAAGGCCAAACAAGGGGCTTACGGTCACTTGTATACTAGGTTGGACAGTAAGGAGGGAGAGACTGACCTATACAGGTTGGCAAGGCAAAGGGACAGAGATGGGAAGGACGTGCAGCAGGTTAGGGTAATAAAGGATAGGGATGGAAGTATGTTGACAGATGCCAGTAGTGTGATGGGAAGATGGAAAGAGTACTTTGGAGAGTTGATCAATGAGGAAAATGAGACAACGAAGAATAGAAGAGGTGACTGTTGTGGACCAGGAAGTAGCAAAGGTTAGTAAGGATGAAGTGAGAAGGGCATTGAAGAGGATAAAAAAGGAAAGGCACTTGGTCCTGATGATATACCTGTGGAGGTATTGAAGTGTCTAGGAGAGGTAGCAGTAGAATTTCTGACTGGGTTGTTATATATTGTTATATGTACCCTGCCTACTGCCCGAAGCCAGCTGGGAAGCTCCAGCAACCCCGCGACCCTTGTGAGGACAAGCGTTTAAGAAAATGGATGTATATATATATATATTTATCGGTCTAAAAAAAAGGGTATCAAACATCCCTAATTCAAACAGTTTGTGCTAGCTTCAAAGGTGTAATTTAAATGTAGAACACAAATCTATCATTCGCAATCTAAGGTAAAAAAATAAAATAAAATAAAAAGGACTTGGGCTCACTGTTTAATACTTTTGGAGGGGACTTACAACAATTGACTTATTTTTAATTGAATTTAGTGGATGTAAATTGTGTCGCAGATTTAGGCCCGCTTTCACAGAAAAGACTTAAGAGTAGTTTTAGACTAGTATGTTGTTTGAGCTGGCCTAACTTTAAGTCACTTGCACAGATATATCTTAAAATAGTAATAGAATTAGCCTGTTCTGGTTTAAGCAAAGGCAATTGCAAGAGTGCGTCTTAGAGCTACTCTTGGACTAAATTGAAGATTAAATTATTCCTGAAGGGCCCTGAGGGGAAGCAGGTTTAACTCCAGGTTAGTACTGTTAGTGAAAGGGAGCACAGATAGTTTGGAAGCGTGGAGTACTTAGAAGATCTAAATGAACAACAACAAATCAATTTAATCAATTTGATGAAGTAACTTACAAAGATTGCTTTCGTTTGTACAAAGGTGATATGTGATCATTGCTACATCAATACAACTTCCTGAAACAGCAAAACTGTCCTGACGGAAGAAAAAATGATCCAGATGTTCCCACCATAGTGGCAGAAAAACCAAGGACTTACACTCAGAGAGAGCTCTTTCAAGTTGCAGCACTTCAATTATAAAATATATATTTTTTAATCATGAAATGATTGATTATGCCTTGTTTTTGCCTTAATTGTGTTTGTGATGTACTACATATATAAATAACATGCTGAAAAATTAAATGACAAAACTAAACCAAGTTTTTTGTGGTGACCAAAATACTCTCAAATGGAGAAAAAAACAACTTTTCACACTGTAATTCATTGCACAGCTTTATCATACATCGTTCTTTGAACAGCTCTCCTAATTTCATATCCATATTCAACGTGTAGAATTCTCATTTTCATGTCTTTCATATATTTTATTTTCTGCACACAAAATTCCAAGGCTATCTGAAAGGCACTATCTTCTTTCTGGGATGCCATACCAGATGCAGAGGATTCTTAGTCTTTGTGCAATTGCTCCTTCACAAGGGTTAGAGTAAGTTTGTCAGGAAGGTGGAGTTTGGTGGAGGACCCAAACGCAGGGTAGCAGGGCAATTTAATTATACAAAACAAAAGCAAACTCCAAATGGCAAGTGAAACAAAACGTGGGGACGACAAGGAGAAAAACTGGCAGAATGACAGGAGAAAAACGACAATGAATCGACGCAGAGGGGAGACAGGAGACTAAATACACACACACACACACACACTGACAACACAACAAGACACACCTGGGGCAAGACACAAGTGGCTGAGGGCACTGATTGGTTGACACGAGGAAGGGCAGGATTACACTGAACAAGACCACGGGAGACACACAAGGAAAAACAAAACCCAAACATGACAAATTTCCTCTGGGAAAACATCAGTGTTCGAAAAACTCACAAGGGAGAGACAGACAGTGGCATAATCTGTATTTAAGAGCGGTAACTAATTTAGGTTTAGTTTTTCTTGTCCACTGTCCAAATGGTCATTATCTGTCACAAAATGTGATGGCATTTGTGAGATCATAACAGACATGTCTCACCTGCAGTTGCCTTACCCGTCTTGTGGTTATATTTTTATTTGCATTGAATTCATTATAAATGAATCATTTTATATTCAATAGCAGCAGTATGGCATTTACTTTCAATAACAGCATGGTTTTCCACAACTTGTTTCTGAGGAGGTTTTTTTCATACTCTTTATAGTTTTTTTTAACGTGTTCTTTTTCTTTCAGCCATGCTTTAGGGCCAGAATTTTCTCCATCATAGCTGTCCTGAAATCCATTTCAGGCTTTCATTGAGCACCATCCTTGTTTAAGCTTACTCCAGGACTCCAAAGTCTAGAACCAACTAAAAATAAATAAAGATGCGCTCATGCAAGCCACTTAAATGACCTTGCTTTAGTAATCTGATTTAGGCCTACTCCTGGCTTGATATAAGCCTTGTCTGTAAAACTGGGCCATCAGCTCACAAAAGACAATTCAAAGCCAAACACTGGGGCATTTTCCCTAAAAACCTATTGGCCGTACTCCACAATGTAAGTTTATTTTTCATTTGAAAACTACAAATACATTGCCCCTCAGTTCACTTTTCACCACATTCTAATTATTTTAAACTTAATCAGCTCCAAATTTGTAACGTCGCAATGTTATCCTCTTTATGGGAACAGTTATTCTGGCAATGCTGAAAGGAAAAAGATAAAAGAACTCTATATTATACACAGTTACAGTAACCCTGTATGTGTGTTTGTGTCTGGGGTGCTGATTATTTGAAGTGCTTATTCTCGCAAAATTATAGTGCTGCCATAATAAAGTATTACCCTGTAATTACAAGTCCAGTCTCGGTAATATGTGTGTGTGTGTGTGTGTGTGTGTGTGTGTGTGTGTGTGTGTGTGTGTGCGTGCGTGCGTGCGTGCGTGCGTGAACGTGCGCTTTGGTGCATTTTGTACCTGTAATAGGAGGATGGCATTTGTCTTGCGTTCTGAGGCGAGTGTTTGTATGTTTAACAATGCATATGAGGCTGACTAAAAAGGAGAAATTTACGTGTGATGTTCCCTAGTCATGTTTCTAAATGTGTGGCACCAGCGAACTGTGACAATGCTTACTTTGAAAAGCAGGCATCCTTGGCTCCAAGCTGTGTTGGCCTCACCTACAGCCTCCCTAACATGCTGAATGTTGCATGATGCTTGGACATCTCATGCATAGTGCATTAGCGCAAACATGAAATTGAATGATATACATACTGCATTGGCACCTGGATTCGCCTTCACTCACAAGCTGATCATCTATTTTTCATCAGCACATGCTGTGGGATGGCTGCTTTGAGGACAGTAAAAATGAAGATGGTTTGTGTGAACATGCTTTATTCTAAAAGTCCTTTATTTGTCTGTTTGTTGGACCTGCTATTTTTGTTTTTTATTTCTCTTTTGAGTCAGAATTAGTTTTTTGTTTAATTTACAACTCAAGGCTAAATGTCTTGGCTAGATTATAGCATTTTATACATCTTACATTCCTCATTGCTTTTAGCGAGTGCTGAATTTTTCTGGCTTTCCTCTTCTGATGTTCTCATGTTTCTGTGATTCACGCACGAGGCAATATCCCTCCAAATCTGCTGTGTGTCTTCGTTTTAAATGTTGACTAACTTGGTTGGGGACTGTTTTTTTGCTCATCGCCTGATAGCACAAGCCAGAACCTATTACAAATGACTGGCAAAAGTGTGCCTCTGTGAGCTAGTGCCTCCCTGTTGGCCACCATGTCACCATTGTAAACAAATGCATCAGTGAGGCTATGATGTGAAGTATGCATGCGCTCAGAATTAGGGCTGGACTGTTAATTGAAATGGCTTCTCTTTACTGCCAAACGTTATCCAAAAAACAACCCCTAAAGTGCCAGCCAATTTCAAGCATTTTCACTCATCTTTCAAGGCAAACAGAATATTGTGTGCTATGACTACAATAACACGGTGGAAACTAGTGCAGGGCGATATGGGGAAAAAAATTATATCATGATATGGGCCATTTTATACGATATTGATATATTTTCAGTTCTTCCATAAAAAAAAAAAATATACAACGTAGTCTGCTTACATTTTCACACTTTATTTGTAGGTGACATTGAACATAACGTCACAAATGAATCATGTAGTGCTGCAATAAAAAAAAAACATAAATGTAAACAAAGGAGGCACAAAAGCCTACATGTTTTTTTTTTATAAGGCATAAAAAATAAAGTTCAGACATTTTCAGTAATAAATAAAATGCAACAAAAAATTTTTTTTCAAAGTGCAAAGTTTCAACTTTCTCATGTCTGTAGCTTTGTAGTTTCAGCTAGAGTAGTATATCAACAGTACCTAACATTCTTTGCATGTGGCAAATGCAATTGTATAAAAATAAACACAAACAATCTGTTTTACAGAACGCATTATCGCCTCTGTTATTTTTTTCCAGCGAGGTGAGATTCTATTGTACGGGTGGCCTGCGCAAAGGACTCCTGTATGTTCGGTTGACTTTGGTTTTTCTTCTTGCGTTTTGTTCTGATATCTTTGTTGGCTCACATCTGTAGGATAGCCATGTGCTCTTTTTCGTGCTTCTTCTCAAGTTGATAAAATAGGTTTGTTGCGTTCGCGTCGGGTGCTGGAATGTTCCTGTGGCACAACTTGCATATTACTGTTTTCTGCTCCACGTCGGACTTCGTGAAACGAAAATGTAACCAAACAAGAGGTGTTCCTTTTTTTGGAACAAGTGCTTCTTTCTGTGGAGTTGAAGATGCAACTTATTGTATTTCAGGGGCCGTTGTTTTGCCTTCTTCCTCCTCGATCTTCTGACTTGCGTGTGTGTGTGAGACTTTGCGTGTGTTAAATAACGTAAAGCAGCTTGGTGTTGCAAATCCAGGCAAGCTGCTGTTAAACGCCACAGACACAATGCCGCAAAGTAAAACTAAATGACGTAAAGGTTGCAGAGACGTAAATTCTTCTGCAAAAGTTTCTTACTCTTGTTTGGGACATAGATAATCCGAGTGCATGCATAATGACAAAAATAATACTTAAGCGTTCTAATACTGCATACAGTATGAACATCTTTGTCTAAAAGGAGTGTAAATGACGATAGAGACGATAGGTAAGAAAGGGCACGATAAACATTTTTCTATCGTCATGGCAATATATATCGCCATATCGCCCAGCACTAGTGGATACCATATGAAAAATTATATTCCATTCTTTCATTAGAAAAAAAGTATGTTTATTCCGTTCTTTAGTAGTCACTATTTGAAAATAGGTAATTTGAATGACATCAAGCAAAAATTGAAAAAATAAGGAAAAAACTAGCTTTATGTGAAACGATAAATTTTCTGCACAACAGTGACTTTGACACTAATATTTTTTGTTAGCCTATTTAGAAAGCATCGCTGCACAAGACGTTGCACTGCCCATTGAGGAAAAAAAACAAAAACATAGTTGACGTTAATTGACGTTATTGGCGGTATACAAAAGGGTGTGTCCTTAACGTCAATTGACGTTTTTGGTGGTAAAAGACTTAGAACATAATAATAATAATAAAAAACGATTAATGGGCAGAACGGCGCAGTGTGTTTACAAGTTCTCTATGTTGTGATAGTACCCTGAACCCTGATTGTTGCTAGTCCGGAGCAATTCAATGTAATTCTGCCGTCCCTAAGCGTCCTGTAAGCTATTTCACGATACTCCAATTGAATTTAACTGTAAAACTAAACACACAACAGGAAGAATTACATCCACTGTATATTTAAACACAAAAACATGCTTCGTTTTTAAAACATCGCTAGCCTAGCGCTAATGCTAATAGAGGATCCATTCAAATGCAAACAAGAAATTAGCATCCACTTTGCTGTGGAAGCACATAACCACAGGTACAATAACACTACTCAAAATTCTTCCCAATATGCAAAAAAACAAGTTATTTTAATAGAATTAAATAACAGTTTTCTTCTGTTCTCATTGTAAGTCTGTACACCATGGATGCACGGCACCAGATTGCCCCTAAAGAGGCCTAAATGCATACTAACACCCAGTATTTTCCTTTGCTATTTTTGTGTATATTCTTATTGTACTTTAAGTCATATTAAAAAAGCTGAGTTTTCAAGTATTCTATAAAATTAACTTTCCTCAAAATTCAAGGATACAAATATCCAAGGACTTTTTTTTTTGTTATACCAACACACATTTCCATATGATATAGCACAAAATACAAACCCTGAGGGTAATGTAATGCTTAAATTTGAAAATAAAAAATGAAAATGGCTTGAATATCACATGATAGTTACAAGGTTATATTATACTTGACAAAAAGAATAGTGTTCAATAATAAAGTGTTCAATGTGAATGGATGAATGGGTGTAAGGCAATGGTCATAGTTAAGTTTTAAAATCAGTAAATAATTGCTTTATTAATTGTGATTTCAATCTCAATCAAAAATAATCGTGATTTTTATTTGTTCCAGAACAGTCCTAACCTTGCTCTGCAAGCTGAATTCTTGTGGTACTTGTGAGTTCACAAACTCCTGAGAATACATCTTGTACCGAGCCCGCTGATTTTCATCAATCACAAAGCGGTATTGTGTTTTGGGGCGGGGTATGCAGTTGTGACAAAACCAGGAAACGCTGACCCTGAGGGAAACAAGAACGAATGGACGCTGCAATTATTTCTGTTCTCGCAGCATTACTCACCGTTTCCTTGTTCAATATTGAACAGCGAGAGGCGCTTCGTGCTTTGTGTGTTTTTTTCTTCCTTAAAACGAGACCGAAGATGACATTTTCATCCGTTGCCGTGATTGGTCACAACAAACGTGGACAAGATGTGCATCGTCCAATCAGCTCAAAGTATTGTACAGAGTATCCCGCCTTTCCCGAGCATATCACCGTGGAGCAGTCCCAGATTGATATTGTGGAGAACTCCCTTGAGTGAATCATAAATATCAATCTGGCTATTGCCAGCTTATAATCATCCAGCCCTACTCAGAATGGGAAAAAAAATCCGACCTGAGAACTTGATTAATCACCAGCCCTATTTTGAACAAAAGTGTATGACAACAGCTTGAAGCAAGAAGACTTTGCATTTGATCATCATCATAATCACTTTGATATTTGGATAGCTGTTAGCTATCTGGTAAAATATACATTGAACATTCGGCTAGGGCAGAATACATACAAATAAGAGATAAATAAAAAATAAAAAAACTGCCAACCTTAGTATACTGTAGGAAAGAAACAAGTGCAAACAACGCAAACCAAAATACTGTATTAGTGCTTGATATCGGCATCAGTGACTACTCAAGAGTTGAGCACTCGTACTGGTCTAGAAAAAAAAAGTGATATTGAGCATCCCTATTCAAAACGCATCATCTGGTCACAAAAAAAAAAGTTGTCACCAGCTACATTTTAGAGCAGTTTCCTCTAACACCATGGACCAGTAAGACTGAACTTGGGGAGTGTGTGCCTTCATATTATTACTAGGGGTGGGCAAATAACAAAACAAAAATCTAACAAGTGGATTTCATGGTCATTTGGGCTGCTGAACACAAATCTGACAATCATTTTGACCTACTATAAAGTTTTATATTGGTTGCAGCCATTTAGAAAAAAAAATAAAAAATTTAAAACAAGGTGGGAAATAGATTTGTGGCCATATGTTTTTCATAAAGTGCATAAAAGTGATGTGTTATACATCTTTTTATATGTTTTTAAGGTTGCTGGGTTCAAATAGCATATTTAAGACATTGGGGGTATTGGCTGCAAAAAAAAACGGCTTTTTTTTAATGAAAATAGATCAGGAAATACATGCTGATAACAAGATACAATGCCAAGGTTTTAAAGGATTTGCAGCCAATAGATTTGGTAGAATCGTAGAACTTGCTAAGGAGTACCTGTCATGGTGTGAGACCATCCAAGAGTTCTGCAATGCAATTGTGGCCACCTACAGCAACACGCTAGTTCTTGCAGTCGCTACATTCTTTCAGAATGAGTGGTTCACATGTTGTTCCGAGATTTACACAATGATGGGCCATCTTATCTTTCCAATGATGGAACTGCTGGGCATCGATAAGATGGGTGATCAGGATACTGTAGACAGAACATGGACAGGAGTAAAGAGTTTCCTTGAAGACAAACAGTCAAGTTAGAGAAAATTCTGTCGGATAAGCAGGATCTGGAAGAGATGTTGCTGCCATAATTGAATAAGTATTTGATACAGAGAATACCCAGATGTCGAAGACTGATTTCTTTAGAAGATCGGATGGTGACGACGATGACAAAGTAAAGTATGGACCTTTGACTAACTTAGAATACGAGTCTGAATTTGCAAAGCTAAACCACACAATCAAAGTTTCTGGTGAAAGCTTTTCTGTTCAAACTCTTTCCAGAAATAATCTGCTTGCAAGTGTTGGACTTCTTGTACATCCCAAATTTGAAAGTAAGAGTATTGAATGCAGTACAGAAGCTCGAAGCGGACTTTCTTGCAACTGTCCAATCTGCAAAGAAATTTGCGCTGCGCAAGAAGGAGGCGCTAACGAAGAAAAAAGCCAGTAAAACTTTCACAGTTTTAGAAAGATGCATAGACCATAATGGCCCACTGACTCCTAACAACTTGGACCAGTGGTGTCCAGACTCAGTCCTTGAGGGCCGGAGTCCTGCAGGTTATGGATGTTTCCTTGCTTTAACACACCTTCTGCCAATGAACAGGATCATTATCATGCTAATGTAGAGCTTGCTAATGAGCTTCAGGTGTGTTGGAAAGGGGAAACATCCAAAACCTGGAGGACTCTGGCCCTCAGGACCGAGTTTGGACACTACTGACTTAGACATATTACCAAGTCTCACAGAAAACCAGCTTCTGGATGAAATATGTTATCTTCAGCTCACAGTTGCACCAGACTTTTGTTCGCTGAACCGTGTGAGAGCAGCAAGTGGCAAGTTTACAATGGAGAAATTATTTGTGGAGGAACTGAAAGCCTCAATAAGAAATGCATTCAAACCAGAAAATAGTGTCATTGAAGACATTAATGCTCTGCTACTGAATGTACTATATAGATTCATGTATTGTATTAAGAATACACTGTATGGTCAGATATAGATAAAATTTGGGGTAATATTTGACCAGAATTTCAAAAAAAATTATATTATATTTATATATTATATTGTTTTTAATATTCTGAGTTTAAGGTACTAAATAAGGTCTTGGGGGGGAAATTTATTCCAAAAAATGACCCTTTTTTTTCATCCATTATAGACATTACAAATGGCCTAACAGATCTGATTGATCAATATTTGTATTCAGAGACCATTAAAACATACAGTTAGTCATATTACAAGCCATATTTTTACAGGTTTTTAAGGTTTGTAGGGGAAAATTTTGATTTTTGGGGGGATTTTAGTGTACATTTTAAAAAATGGCTTTGAACCAATATCAAATGCAATCTGAAACAAAGGATGACTTGACTCGCTGGTCTTCGCTCCCTTTATCCTTGGTGGGCCGCATCAATTCAGTCAAGATGGTCATATTGCCGAAGATTTATTTCAAACAATCCCCATCTGTCTGCCCAAATAATTGTGTGGGAAACTTATTTGTGCAATTTTGCGACTTTTGAACAACTAACTACAAAACTCAACATATCAGGATCAATTTTCTTACGATATCTCGTGACTTTGTTCGCACTCAATTTTCATCATTTCCTCTTACACCAGATTGTAGCCCCCTCAACGAATGTCTAACGTTAAATCTTAAATGAACAGGTGATGTGTCCCAGTTGTATAAAATTATCCATAGCATCAATTGTCCATCACTTCTTCCTCTGAAGACCCAGTGGGAAGGTGACTTGAATTTCACGGAGGAAATTTGTCAAAGAGTCACCAATAAAATATGTACGTCATTCATCTGTGTCAAACATAGACTAATACAATTTAAAGTATTTAATCAATTGCATTATTCAAGTACTAAACTAGCTAAAAAAAAAATCCAAATGTAGACCCTACTTCCGCTGTAAACAAGTTGCAGCATCCTTGGTACACATGTTTTGGTCTTTTCCAAATTTACATAAGTTTAGGTCTAAAATTTTTGATACTTTTTTCTACATTTACAAAAAAGGATTGACCCAGATCCAATCACAGCAGTATTTGGCGTTTTACAAATAAAAGGAGTTTCAAAGGGTCAGTCTCAGTTGATAGCGTTTTCTTCATTACTTGCTCGCCGTTTGATTCTTACAAATTGGAAATCTCCACTACCTCCCAAACACTCCCACTGGGTGACTGAGGCATGTCCTTTCTCCAAATGGAAAAAAAATAGAACCACTGTGCAAAAGGAGAACTTTTAAATTATATGGCAACCCTTACTGGATTATTATAGTGACATATTTGATGCAAACTCATTAGAACAATAGCCCACTCTCACTCTTTTCCTTGTCTTTATCTATTTCCTTTCCTTTCTTTCTTCTTGCGCATCTACTTTCTCTTATTTCTTGTTTGGACAAGTTTTGTATTCTGTTTAGGAAATGGCTGTTGTAAGTTGGTACACCTGTGGGCTACAATGTCATTGAGGAAGTTATATGTGAGTCAATGAATGTTCTTATGCAGGCTGTTCCGAATGTTCATGATAACATTTCTGTGTGAAAAACAATAAAAACATTTTGAGATAAAATACATTTGTTATAAGTAGCCAAAATGGCAACAGAATCCACGTGTTTGAAATAAAATTTCCTAAAACAGGTTTCAATTGCGCACCCCTGTTATTACAGTATGTAAAAATAAGATTGTTATGAAAAAACATCACGGTTAGAATCATGTGGCTAACTTTGGCTACTCCACTAGCCGTAAAAGGTTCATATCAGCAGCAGCAAAACCATGGGAGTGGTGGTCAGGAAGAACAGCTGCAGAAAATAATGTCTAATATTGCACGGACAACAGTTGTATGTTAATGAGAGTTTTATGGGGTAGATGCCACGGGCTTCCGACTTCCGGGTTTTACACATCACTGCCACTGCTGGCAGAAAACACTCGCACCCCTGCGCCCACCAATTGCGCGCTCCTGCTCATCGGCGGGAGAGGGTATTGGCTATCTGAAATGCTTCGGACACTGAGACAGACACTACACACTCGCAACCTCGCACCCGTCGACGGGAACGCGCAACTGGGGGCACAAAGGCGGAAGCGCAAGTACTGGGACGCGGCCCACGTCGCAAACGGAAACAAAGTTGATGGGTGAAAACCCGGAAGTCCTGCCTCCTCCATGGCATATAGTCCATTGGTTACAACAAGAACCAAAATCAGGACTTTTGGGTTGCTTTCCAACACTTTCCACTTTACGCATGTGGCCATATTACAAGCATGTGAAAATATTTTTCAAACATAAGACTGATAGCACTGTCAGTTGCAAAACATGCAAACTTATCCTCAAATACAATAAAAGGACAAGTAAAATAGCAACCGTGTAACAGAGAAATGCTTATTGTTTTGGAGCCAGTCTACAATGTGTTGTAACAACACTACACTAGCTCATTAAAGAGCAGCATGGTGAGTGGTATTTTCCAATGGTGGGCACTTTCGTCTCTCCACCGGCCCCGTTGTTGGTGGATGCCCAGATTTTCGATGGAAGCTTTATGATGCAAAGCCTCGAAAAATACACAGAATGAGAACCAACTGAAGGTAGTTTTTCGTCCGATTATCTGGGTCAGTACAGACAAGACTGTCCTTTTCAATCCGTGTATTTTTTTTAGGTTTTGCGTAGTAAAAAAAAAATGGTGAAAATGTGGGCACTCGCTGAAAATGTAGACATCCATCAATGACAGGGCCAACAGAGAGACGGAATTACCCATTCCTGGTATTTTCAATCATTTGTGTTGATTTATTTCTATGCTGGTACATCAAAATATGTCTTCACATGAAGCTGGTCCGTAGCGGGGATAAAATGTTCAATGTGTCCAGTTGTCCAATTTCATGAATTAAACTGAAGACACTGATGAAATTATGTTACTCATTTTATTGATGAGGCCTCATGGTTGCCTCTTGGAATGCCTGCTGGCACTTCTACCTGTTTTTGTTTGTTTGTTTTTTGTTTGTTTGTTTTTAGATCCTACATGTTATGTATGTCATATGAGAAATTATGATCTGGGGGAAAAAAAGCAGACATTTGTGAGAATGCTGAAGCATGTTATTGGGACTCTTTATTACACTTATACTTAAAGCATTTTATTCTCCACACTTTTTTGCCGTGCGATATCTCCCACATATTACTTCCGATTTACACAGTTGAAATTTCAACTTGCTTAAAATTCACGCCATCCAGGGAAAATATCGTCTGATTCCACATTACTTACAATTTTCACACAATTTAACGTTAAATAGAAAATTTGCCCCATTCATTTTCAATGGGACTGACATTGAACTTTTTCAAAGTCCCACTTTCCACGCCCACTTCCTTACATACAACTTATCATCATTACCAGGCGTCTGATACTACTCAGTGCAATAAATGGTAAAGTACATTGTCTAGTAAATGATTTGTGTGGGGGAAATTCTGTCTTAAGCCAGTATCTCATGTCCGTTATCTCCTAAGCTGCCAATACATGTGCACACATTTTGGAATTCATAATAATGTAAATGGTCATTGCAGTAGTGCTGTCAATATGGCTGCTATGCGTTAACATGACCTACTGTAATTGCTAATGTCCTGACACACTTGGGCATAGCCTTGCGCAATCTCTTTTCAAAGTAGGGTATCCTAAATAAGAAACATTCCCCTTGTCTTGCTTCCCAAGTTTGTGCTCAGAGACAGGAGTTATAGGGTCAGCAGCTGGTTGAGGATATGGCAATTGATGAATGAAAAAAAGGTTCTCAAACTCGCCAAAAACACACTGGTGGGGTGAGAGGGTATGGGGTGCTTCTGCCCCTGAAAAGCCAACAGCTGGGATGAGTTGGAAGTTGCCTGGAGGCTTAGGAGTCACCCCTTCCAAGACCATATGGAGGAGGTTAGGCTGGAGCTAACCTCATGCCTTTCCTCTACACATCCGAAACTCCCCATTCCCATTAAGAAGAGTCTGGAGAATACGGAGGAAGAAAAGTAAAAGAGCATGACCATCCAATATTTACCAGACCCGTCCCCAAACCCGCCGACACATCCCTACCCTTCATCTCAATGATAATCAAATAAAGCCGGAAGCCTCTGAGACAGAGGGGGATTTATTGGTAGTTTATTCAGCTTCTAGAGCACATTCCTTTTCCTGTCTTTGTGGTTTACATATACAGTATCTCTATCCACCAATTTTGACAGTTTAAAAAATTATTGCAATTTTAAAATAAATACTTGAAAATGAAAGAGAAAAACTTCAATATGTTTGACTTCTTATGAAGTAAATTTTGTCTTCAATTGAGCTACTGGGAAATTGCATTGCCCCAAAAAGACTGTGTTGAGAGTAGAATACAAATCTCAGTGTTAAGCACTAACTGTGTTACTAGTTTAACAACATATCTCAGTATAATGGTTGTGCATCACTGTTTTCAACATCATATAGCTTTTTTCAGCATTAAGCTACTTTCATTTTCATATTTCACGGAAGCGTCCACAGAAGCTAAACTGTCCCGGGCAGTTCTGAACATTAATGCATCTTTTCCTTTTGACCTCTTGTAACTATCCTCTTGCTGATGCTTGCCCTAGATGGTGTATAAAGTGATGCCCATGAATTGTCTGATAACGCTGCATTGTGATGAAAAGTGTGTGGAAAGTACAGAACATTGCCTGGATCTCCATGGTTGTACCTTTACGTTACTAATCAAGTAACTCCAAAACTCCACAAATATCAAAAATGTATTCTCATGTAATTTTCTGTTTCACTGAAAGTGAATGTAAAGCCTTAATTCCAAAAGGCTTTACCACCATAAATATTGTAGTTATTAATCTAAGTGTATAATTATAATTTAATAATTATGTACTAAAACTTTAACTGTATATTACAAGACTTCAAATAAATAAATAAATAAAACCATATTTGCAGGGGTTACTCCTCTGGCTGCTGCGCAGTGAGTTGAAGAAACAGAAGTTTTGCTTAAGTCTTGTAAGATATCATGATCCATTTGACTGAGGATATTTTGGTATGAGGGAATAACTATCAGTTTTTTTCCCCGTTATCGTCTTGAGAGGCACTTAATTTTTAACGAAAGCATCAGGGTTTTTTTTTTCCACCCAAATATTGTGAAGACCTGGTGTTTGTTTCATGCTGTGTTGAGACACAGCCAGCATTTTAACAGACTATCTATTGCTACCATGTTAGCGTATCTTGCTTTTTTTTTCAATGGTCCTTTTCTTAAAGGTCATTCAAAGGTAACAGCTTGATTTCCCCTCAAGGCATTTGTGTGTGAGAGTGTGCACACTTACTACTCCTCTGACATATCACTCATGAGACCTTTGTGTGTGCACATGAGACCTTTGTGTGTGCAGATATGTATGTGTTGTAACACAGTAGGCCCGTTTCCACCACAGCAACTTCGGGGTAAATCTATGGGGCCAGCTCCGTTTGTGCGTGTCTCCATTGCAGGAGCCTTCCTGTCCGGGCCACATTTGCAGGAATTTAGGGAGATGAGCGGAGGACCTACTCGAGGTACTCTGTTGGCCCAATAAATTCCCGATTGGGGTCCGGCACTAATTGTCTAAAAAATAGTTAGTGTAAAAATAGCTTACCTTCATGTGCGATGATGATGCTATCTCGGCTAAAGACTGTTCCACCAAAATAATTCTCCTAATAATCCTTTGCCTTGTTCTTTCCACTCTACTGTTAGATTATTCAAATTCTTCATCTAGACGCTGTCTCCTCTCACTCAAACCAACCATGCATGCCAAGTACACAAAAATAAAAAGCAGAATAAAACGGCAACCATGTTTTCCTCTTTCCTCGTTTGTTCGTATGGTTTTTGTGGCGTGCTTGTGTGACGTCACGAGAGAACCGTCGCACAGTGATTACCTTTTATCGAAACTGAGCATTTTTTCAAACTCTTCATCTAGTCACACCTATTATCACTCAAACCAACCATCCATGGCAAGTACAGAAAACTAAAAAGCTGAAAAAAACGGCAACGGCCTCATGTTTTCCTCTTTCCTCGTTTGTTCTGATTTTTGCGGCATACTTGTGTGACAGGAGAAAGAGTCGCACGGCAATTACGTGTCTACAGCTGGTCATGGGGGCAGCAGCTTTAGCAGGGAAACCCAGACTTGCCTCTCCCTGGCCACTTCAAACAGCTCCTCCAGCGGGATCCCAAGGCGTTCCCAGGCCAGCCGAGAGACATTGTCTCTCCAGCTTGCCCTGGGTCATCCCTGGGGCCTCCCGCCCAGAACACCTCTCCATTAGAGGTGTCCAGGAGGCGTCCAAACCAGATGCCCGAGCCACCTCAACTGGTTCCTCTCAGTGTGGAGGAGCAGCGGCTTGACTCTGAGTCCGTCCCGGGTGACCGAGCTTCTCACGCTATCTCTAAGGTAGAGCCCAGACACCCTGCGGAGGAAACTCATTACGGCCCCTTGTATCTTGTTCTTTCTTGACCCACAGCTCGTGACCATAGGAAAGGGTAGGAACGCAGCTTGACCGGTAAATCGAGAGCTTCGCCTTTTGACTCAGCATGTTCTTCAACACAACGGACTGTTACAGAGTCCGCATCACTGCAGACACTGGACTGATCCACCTATCGATCTCCTGCTCCTTCCTGCCCTCTCATAGTAAACAAGATACTTGAACTCCTTCACTTGGGGAAGAATCTCATCGCCGACGCGGAGAGGGCCCTCCACCCTTTTCCGACTGAGGATCATGGTCTCGGATTTGGAGGTGTTGATTTTCATCCCAACCACTTCACACTCTGATGCAAACCGCTCCAGTGAGAGTTGGAGATCACGATTTGAAGAAGCCAACATCACCACATCATCTGCAAAAAGCAGAGATGCAATGTTGAGGCAACCAAAGCGGACCCCCTCAATGCCTTGGCTGCGCCTACAAGTTCTGTCCATAAAAGTTATGAACAGAATTGGTGACTAAGGGCAACCTTGGCAGAGTCCAACCCTCACTGGAAATGAGTCCAACTTACTGCGGACCAAACTGACACCAGTCGTACCGGTACCGAACAGCCCATATCAGGGGGCTCTGTACCCCGTACTCCCAAAGCACCCCCCACAGGACTCCTCGAAATGGTGACGACAAGACATGGTATGGGTCGAGTCATTGTCATTGTCACGCCCACGCTATGTCCTGTCGTCACCATTTTTTTTGCCTAGCCATGTTCCTGTTTGGTTTGTTGCTTTGACTTATGTTTTTGGACATTGTTGATTTTGTTATTTTTGCCAAGTATCTTGTTTGCCTTTTTCTTAATTAAATCCCCTTTTTGACTGCATCCCTGCCTTTCTCCTTTTGCTCCCGGCATTTGGGTCCTCCACCCCACTCCCCAACCTGACATGTTCTAGAAGTGTGTCAGCCACAAGAGCCTACACCTCAGTGACTTCGACCCCAGAGATAGGAGAGCCCACCTTAGAGTCCCCAGACTCTGCTTCCTCAAAGGAAGGTATGTCGGTAGAATTGAGGCTGGTCTTCGAAGTATTCTCCCCACCGACTCACGACGTCCTGAGTTGAGGTCAGCAGCACCCCATTTCGACTATACACAGTGTTAATGGTGCACTACTTTGCTCGCCTGAGACATAGGGTGGTGGACCAGAATTTTCTCGAAGCCGTCTGGAAGTTGTTTTCCATAGCCACACATAGCCAAAGCTGTGTGGAGGCGAGTCCGATACTAGGGAAGAGCGAGTACAGCACTATCTGTATCTGTATCTGTCCGACCATCTAAATGATCTGCATCTGTATTCGGAGTGGGCGTGGCATAAACCGGATGTGGGTGTGGTTTAAACATAGGTAGTTGTGGCTTAACAAAAATGGGTGTGGCTTACATCAATACATTACTGTATTTTTTGGGTGAAACTTCCCCCCAAAAAATTTGGTTCGGTTTGAAATTGATATGTATTCAAAGTTTCTATATTTTTTTGTTTATTTGGTAATATTAACTATTGACATAACATAAATAAAGATTCAAATAAATGCTTTTGACCACAAAATAACTATTTTAAAAAAGTTTTTATGAACTCAGAAAATGTATGTGTATGACAGTCTGAGTATTGAGATTCACTTTTTTGTTAATCACAATAGTAAGGGAACTATTTAGAAAAAAAAATTATGACTCAGAAATCTTTTTAAGTGTATGAATAAATATTTACAGACGAGTCTGAAAATGAATATTCTGTTGTTTTTTTAAATCACAATAGTAAAGAAATTATTTACAGAACAAGTTGTTTATAAACACAGATTTTGTAACTTTGACAAACATGCAAAACTAAATATGTATGTGCTGTAGGATTCTCTCTCTCTCTCTCTCTCGCTCTCTCTCTCTCTCTGTCTCTCTCTCTCTCTCTCTCTCAATATGCGGCTCACCCCAACCGACTACACTGTAAAAAAGAAAAAGTTGAGAAAACTTAAAAATATCAAGGCAACGTGATGCAAGAGATTTTTTTAGTTTTCTCAACTTTTGCTTACTGTTGTTGATCTCAAGAAACGCACAGCTCTACCCACCATATTACTTTCAAATGCAAGTAACTAGGACATGAAATATATTACATTTGGAAGTATCTTACCCAAAACTACACACAGTACATTCACTTTAATAGCTAATCCTGTTTCTTATTTTAGTTTGAATATACATTTCACTGATTGTTTGTTCTACATGTATTAGGGGCAGTATGTGTTACCAGTTTGAGTTAATGCTGCTGCCTCATGGTTACTAATTAAAGCTACCTGTTTCTAAGACGAAGGTTTGATGTAAACTGTCTACATTTACTTCATGTTGTCAAATACATTTGAGAAAAAGCCTACTACTGCAAATCTTAGAAATCAATATGTGCAAACCAATAATAAGAAGAATTCTCTCAGTTCTGCTGTAATGTTTTTCTGGAAATAATTCCAACTAAAAAAATGTTGTATTTAAATGGGTTTCTTTTGATACTACCCTTTCCATGATCACCCTCACCTTATCGTAGAACATTCTCACTCCTCCACACTACCATGTACAATGAAATAATTTGACACAATGAGGCACAGGGTACTTCCAAAAGTTGGCCTCAATGGCAGCAGTTTATTTACAAAACTAAAACAAAAAAAAAAGACAATTCAAGGCGCTCCACTCAGGAGGGAAAAAAGGCACGCGCTCAAGCGCTGCGGCTCAAGCGCTGCGGCTCAAGCGCTGCGGCTCAAGCGCTGCGGCTCAAGCGCTGCGGCTCAAGCGCTGCGGCTCAAGCACTTCCATGCACGGCGTGTGACACTTCAGCACTGGGAGGTGGCTGATGCAGTTTATTTATTAGGTGGATAATTGGAGACAGGGGGAAGCAATCAGGAACCAGGATTGAGCATGGCAAGAGGAAGAGCAAGTGACCTGGAGCGTTAGTGGTGGTTAGTTCTTTCAAAATAAAACCAGAAATGGATGGACCAAAATAAGAGCAACACAGGCCCGCTTACTGCGGCGTGACATAATGTTCCTTTTCCCATTACATTAAAACAAGTGTCAGAAATATCCTCATTTTATTTGTTCAGTGTTTTATAAATTTGCATCAGCCATTTGTATTGGATTAGTTTACCGTAAGTCATGTATTCATAAATTTTGTCTGAGCATCCACACAAATCTTCCCCCACTCAAATTCTGATTTTACCCAGTTCAAGTCTTGCATCCAGGCCCTCCTCCTATCAGATGAATTCTCAAAAGAGTGAAGCATCAGCATGTTATAGAACATTGATATAGCCCCCCTTTCTAAAATGAGAGGGGAGGTTTGGAGAGAGTATTATTCTGCTTCACTTAAAAAAAACAAAAAAAAAACTTCTAAGATGTAAATACTTCAATAAATATTTCCTGTCAATACCAAACTTAACTCTCAGCTGTTCAAAGGACATCATGATATGTCAGAGTTGGGCAAATACAAATCTCCAAAAGTCCCCAGCCACCTCGAGTGTCATAATTTAAACATTGCATCTGCTCTCCCAGATATAAATAGATGGTTGCTCCATATCGGACTAAACCGAGAAAAGTGTATATGGTTCCTTTAGATCCTTTTTTTTTTACATTACACCAAATTTTTATCATTTGCTTTACAATTGTTTTAATAACCTTCTATTTGAGTCTGATTATAAGTAATGGACAATAGGTAGTTTAAGGTCATGTGATTCCATCTCAACCTACTGAGTGGGGTTATGTGTCAAGAAATAGAACGTTATACAGTTGTGGTAGAGTTGTGTTGCTTGATAATACCAAGTCAAGTTGGGACATTTGAAGCCCCCACAATCAAATAGTAGGTACGATAAGAATAATCTGAGCCTTGGTTTTTTCGTTCCTCCATAAAATCAGAAAAAATCTCTTCTCAGATAAAAATTATGGAGGAGGCGGCAAGGGGACGTTTTGAAAAAAAAATAATCCTTGTGTAGAACATTCATTTTCAGTGCATTAATCCTTCAAATTATGAAAAAATGACAATGAGATCCATCTGTTAATTGACTTGACAATTTCAATTAACAAAGAGGGAATAGTTTGCTTCGGCTACTTGCTCCAGATTAGGCAAGATTTGGATCCGGGGCAAGTACTTGAACTTCTCCACTACATTAAATTATATCACTGTTGGAAGTAGATTCTTTAGTTCGCCTTCATTAAGTATCGATATGGAAGATTTACGAGAGGTGTGGACTCGAGTCATGTGACTTGGACTCAAGTCAGACTCGAGTCATGAATTTGACGACTTTAGACTCGACTTGACAAAATGTTCAAAGACTTGCAACTCGACTTGGACTTTAACAACAATGACTTGTGACTTCACTTGAAAACAAAAAGATTAAAATGTATGTTAACGATTAAGTCTCGGTGTGTGTGCGTGTGTATACGTGTGTGAGCTGTGCTGACACAGCACACGCCACCTACACTAAGATGACCAAATAATACATTGACACCAATGCAACTGCCTTGGTGGATTTTACTTTGAAGTTTGCCTGCATGGTGGCGTGAACACCATCTTGACTACTTCCCTTTGACATTTTGGCTTGCATTATTGACGTTTTTATTGAAATTATTGATATATTTTCTACCACCATTATCATAATGCCACCCCGAAAGTATATTAAATAGCTAATTTAGGATACGAAGAAACCGCAAGTTAATTACGCCATCATTGTGTGATATGGTAAAAGTTTCCGGCGTTTGTGGCTAGTAGCTAGCTGTTAGCAATGGCATCAGGTGCCTGGCTGGCATGTTGTGGCAACAGTAGTTTGACAGCTGTTGCTTGGCTCACTTGCTTTTCTTATTGTTTTCAATATTGTGGATTTAAGCTACTTTGTAATCCACGCTTCATGTTTAAACGAAGGGAATGTGCATTAAATTGAACTTAGATGTATTTTTCATTATAAAAAAATAAAAAAATAGAACTTTGCCTTCATTTATAACTATTTTATAAAACACTAGCTTTAAAAAACAAAACAAAAAACATTCAAAATGTCCAGTGTGTGGAGTGTTAGAAAAAATTAATTCTGAAATATATCGCAATATTATAGCGCTCAATTCTCGAATCGATTTGATATGCAGCCGAATCGATTAAAAAATATATTTTTTTAGGGGAATATTCAACAAAACGTCTTAAGCGTCTTAAGATTCAGACATAATATATATATATATATATATATATATATATGTATATATTAATGGGCAAAAGCATGTTATAATATATATTAAGACAAAGTTCTATTTATCTGATTTTATCCATCCATCCATCCATTTTCTTAAACGCTTATTCCTCACTAGGGGGTCGTGGGGGTGCTGGAGCCTATCCCAGCTGGCTTCGGACAATAGGCGGAGTACACCCTGAACTGGTTGCCAGCCAATCACAGGGCACGCAGAGACGAACAACCATTCACACTCACAATCACACCATCTGAGTACCCGGAGAAAACCCACACAGGCACGGGGAGAACATGCAAACTCCACCCAGGAAGACCGAAGCCTGGACTCGATCTCACGTCCTCTGTTCTGGGAGGCGGACGTGCTAGTCATCCACTGTGCCGCCCTGATTTAATTTGATTTATTTTTAAACTTTTTAACAATCAGATCAATTTTGTGATCCATTGCACCACTAGTTGTTTTTGGTACAAAAACTATGAGGTGGTCAACAAAAAAATTTATTGCAGTATGTCCAAGATTAGATCACTGACGGAGAGGCAACAACTTCAAACTTGCTAGCTGCGTAGTTTGTGAGACTGTAAACTCACTGGTAACACATTGCAAACATGGCAATCTGTTGCACCACTCTGGGTTTACTCCCTGAGTCCCTGACTCTTACTTTGATGGTCACCCGAAATAATAAAATCTACGATGTTGTTAAAAAGACTCAAAAGGACTTGAAACTTAAAATGTCAGACTTGTGAATCGCTTAAAACAATGTACTCACGTTACTTTTGATCAATCCCCCACTTTGTTTAGGGGCTTTAAAAACAAAAAGAAAAAATCTGAGAAAATGTTCACTGTGGGGGAAAAAAATGGCTAGTGGAAATTGTGTATGGCTAGTAACTTTAGAGAGTCAGCAGCCACGTTGTCTGGTTATCAAAAAAGTTAATTTAGAGTCCTGATTACAGGAGTCATACTTTTGCCTCCTTGTCCTAGATGTTTCAGCCGATTGACTTCAAACTTGGGCTGTATTATCTAAAGACCTGCGATGACCACTCTGGAAAAAAATATTGAGTTTTCAAATACTATATATGATGGAGGCGGTGCATCAAATATTGTGTTTCATATTTCCTTCGCCACAAAAGAAGAAATGCTTAAATACTAGGGGTTGGAATCTCTGGCATGAAGCTAATTCGATATGTATCTCGATACACGGGTTACGATTCGGCATTCGATACAAAAAACAATTTCTGTGAAGGCAGAACGGTTTGATACGATTCGGTTCAGTTTGGAAGAGATACGATTCGATTCGATATCCGTTTCGATATTTCAAATAATGCATATAGTTAAAACTAAGAGCTTGTGGTGCGGCAAGGCCAGCTGTTTTTTTTTTTTGTAAAATATCTGCTGCCCTAACACTGTGGTGAAAAAAACTTACCTCTCTCCTCACTCTCACTTTGAAGGCTTTTTGTGATGCAAGGTTGATAGTGTGTGCAAAGCACATGAGGTGAGGGCTCATCTCTGCTTCCTCTCCAGCTTACACCATGCTACTGGCATTAATTCACTGTCAGTAATTAGGGCTGGATGCTTATCAACAAGGTTCCAATCAGTGCATGCCTGTTTTAGAAGAGCACCTATTTTTTCCCAGTGCAAGATCCTTTGAACACCTTAGACTGCAATACACTTAAATTGCCTGTCTGAATTGATGTGGTGGGCTGTGATCGTTATATATGACTCCGTTGCACATGACGTCCAACCATCGGTTGTTAATGCCACTCGGTCTGCTATTGCCAGTTCTTCCACTTGGCTCTTCACTTGCGCATACAAAGCCGGTATACACATGTTGCTGAAATGCTTTCGGGATGGTAATGTATATCTCGGCTCTAAGGTATGCAGCAAATCCTGAAATCTATCACAGTCAAATGGGTTATTGCATTCGTGATTTCCTTAGCTCGTGTAAAATTTGTGGGCAAGTTTCCCGAAATAGCTCGGGATACTACCCGTTGCTTGTGGTGCATCGTTAGCATGCTGCTGTTTGTTCCTTGATTTTAGCTACCCATACTCGTCACGGTACTTCCTCGTGGCATGGCAGTCCAGATCAGTTGTTGAACCAGTGTACTTCAGCGCTGCTCGGCCCAAATTGCAAATGGCATAACTTTTATCAAGTTATCCGCCTCTTTTGTAAAATCCAAAAATGCTCCATACATTAGATTATTGTTTCCCTGATGCATTGAAAATCGATCTCTCTGAATCCGTAGTTAAATTGGCGCTCGCACAGGCAATACTCACATCCATATTGCTCACTGGCGTTTTCAGACACGTTGCTATTTTACAGATCTATTACTGAGCACGTGCGAGTCGCCTTCCTCTTCGTTGTCATCGTGTTCTTCTTCGTTGTCGCCGTCCCGTTCTTCGTTGTAACCGTCTTCTTCTCATGTCTTCTTCCTCAGCTTACACCCCCCCCCCTCCCCTGCACGACTCTCCATGGCAACCGATTCCTAGCATCGCGATAGCCGGTTCAGAGCACGACATTAGATGTATCTACTGGTTCCTGGCGGATTCTGGATCGATACAGTAGTGTGCTGTAGATACAGTCATGTTGCTCGTATTTATGAACCGATATCCGGTTAATTCTTTTTTTTGTCCCACCCCTATTAAATACTCTTCTGCACAAGCTCCAAAAAATCCCCAAATTGCTATGTATATTATAGACTTTACGCCGATCTGATCGGCTTGATTGTGATCAGCCGATAATTGGCATTTTATGCATGATCGGTGATCACCTGTATTGTTATAATTTGCCCGATCCAATGATGTCATTGATCAGATCCGCGTAATAGGACATTAAGCAAAAATGTCTTAGTTATTCTGTGCTATTGTATATGTGAGCCTGAAAGCGAAACTATTTTTAGCGTCCTTGTGTGCCGTGAGAGCGGATACAGAAAAGCCTTGCGCTGGGAGGCGGAATTTCCGCCTTCGCGTCCTCGACCATTCAATCACAAAGTAATAGCCTTTGTGTATTTTTTTTACTGCTAAAAAGTCTGAAAACCATTTAATTCATGTCAAATAAAAAAAACCTATGTGTGTTATTTATTTAATGTTAACGTCTCTTTAAATCTGTCATCAATCAGCATAAGTAATGTTAACTTCCAGACACGCACATCAGTCAATCACAAGTAAATATACAGGTTGAAACTAACTATAGTTGTCCATCTTCTGATTGAATTGGGGATTATCGTGCCAACCCACTACGACCCCTCCCCGCAAACTCGCTGATTGACTCCAATAATCCAGAATGCGTTAAAGACATTTATTTCCTAAAAAAACAGTAAGTAAACAACTTATTTAAATATACATATTTGCCATTTTATGATCAGATCGGTGGTCGGAAATCGTTTTCTTTTTTTCAACTTACAAAATTACAGAAATTTTAATGTTGCCAGGTTTAAGTTTCTGGTTTTGGGATAAACAGGTTTAAAGTTTTGGTCCTTGCATCGTTCAAATGTCCATAGCATAGTCCATAGTACCTTAGGAAAAAGATATTTACCGCAACGGTTCAGGAACTGCTAAAAGGTCACTGGAAAGTCAATTCCAATCGCAGGTAAGGACATCATTCGAGATTTGCAACCTTTAACTTTTTGACTGCCAGACGTTTTCAGAAACGGGTTGTCGCCAGTGCCAGCCGATTTAAGCATTTTGACTGATCTTTCAAGGTCCACAGAAACTGTTGTGTTTGGACTATGGAAACACACATACTACCAAATGAAAGATTGAACTCTCATCTTTCATCAGAAAAAAAAGTTTGTTTCTACCTTATTCCGTTCTTCAGTAATCAACAATAGAAAATGGTCAGTTTCACCGAAATGCTCTGTTTTGAAACAAAAAACGGAGAAAAAGAGCTTTTTGTGAAACAATGTTATTTCATGCACTCTAGTGAATTGTACACTTATTTTTGTCCATGAATGATGCCACAAACACCTAAACAGTGCTTTACTTCTGTAAAACGCTTTCACCAACAATGAAAAAGTGTTTTTAGTTTGCAAAATATGTTTATTTCCATTCAACAGTGTAACAATTTGACAAAACAATTTCGCTAACTATTTACAAATGTATGCAACTGTGGTACTACTTACAATTATGTGGATGTTTCAAATACAGTTTTTCTTTTTGTAACGCTCTCCTGCGTGCAAGGAGAGGGAGCAGGATTCGCACAACAGATTACTTTCACTTTCATTGTCCGTTTCGTGTGCAGACGTTACACTTTCTTGACGGCCTTTTTTTCCGGGGAATAAATAGCAAGTAGCAGACTGTACCCACTCCTCCGATGAATATGCATTGGACTCGGGCACTCTTCGTCGTCCGATTGAACATCCGCCTGAGCGTGCTCGCTTGTGCTCCGCGTTTTCCGGTGTCAGCATCGCTAGCCCGTGAACCTTTATGACGTCGTCATAGCCGCCGCGTCAACGCTTCCAACTTCGCCGTCAACCTCGGAGTCACCATCATCATCATCGATGATGATCATCGTCGTCATCAATGTGCTCATTAGCGTTGAAAATTCCCAACTGTGAGCTGCTTGCAACATTGTCCGCTTCCTCCTCCATCTAGCTCCGCCTAACGTATTCTACTGCCGCGTCAATGCTTCCAACCACGGAGTCACCATCATCATCATCATCATTGATGATGATCATCGTCGTCATCAATGTGCTCTTTATCGTTGGTCGATGCTTTTCGTCTTTGAAAAAAACGTCTCTAGCGTGAGCTGCTTGCAACCGCCATTATGGCTTCTTCAGCCATTGTCCCCACAACACTCTAGCCCCGCCTCACGTCTTCTGCTGACGCCCACCCGATCTTGTCAAAAGAGAGTCATCGCTGCCCTCTAGGGGCCAAAGTCATTAGGCTCACTAGACCTGCTTGAAACTTTCAGGACAGCTCCGCAAGCCTTCCCTGCACCCGTTTCAATTAAATTTTTTTTTTAAATGAGTGGACGTCTTTTAACGTCTTTGGCGCTCCTCCATAGGTTTTTGCAGAACGTCATTTAACGTCTTTGGCAGTAAAATAGTTAAAAGTTGTCAGAAGTCTCAACAAACTAAATCAGCCTCAACTTTGAAGATCACATTGAGCTTACAATTAATCTTCTGAGGCATCATCAGCCAAAGTTTGGTTGTTTTATTGTTGTTCCTTGTGATGTTTTCAATTTAAAATGAGGTCATATTACCGCAGTGTGAAATTTGATTTAATAATTTGGTGTAAATGAAAAGATTATTTGCCATTTTGTGTGGCCTATGACAAGAAAGTTTATCGATGTAATGGCTGTTATGTTTCAAATGAATTTGGTCACATAAAGGAAAGGAAAATGTTCAACACAGTGCACCCCTCCCCCGCCCCCGATGAAATACATAAGGAAAATAATACTATACATACTATACAGCCTTCTGTACAGCAATTTCAATTGCATGTGGAAGCTGAGAGGTATTCTCTAGTTAATTTACTGCACTCATGATTAACATTTATGTTAGTTCCTTATTATTTTCATCAGTGTTTGGCTTTTGCACTAATCATCCTTGTTTTCTTTGTCTTTTCCATGTGGTGGTTTTCTTGTGTTGATCCAGGTGAGTGCTTTATGCTATTTGTTTCTTATCACTGAAACACTGTTCTGACCATTGGTCCCTCCTCTGCACTTACTCATCTGCATTACTGTCAGACAACCAAAACAGTCCCACATGGGCCTCATATTGGATCTACAATCCTTATTCAAGTGTATGACACAATATCTGAGAACAAATTATTATTTTTTGACTTTTTAGTAACCTCTTGTATGTGCCCTGGCCTGGACTACACCACTACCCTATGTGCTTATTTTGGGTTGATTGCTCAAAGCACTACTCAAATTGTGTTTCTCAATGTGTCTGTATGTAGGTTGGTAGGGTGGTCATCAAAGTGGGATATAGTAGAAGATTACATTAAAGAGTAATAGAGTTGTTGGTTAAGTGGATGTAAAGTCAACACAAATATGCTCACATCAAATGTAGTCCCACTTTCATTTTCACCCAAATGTGTGTGTGAGGGCAGGAAATCATAGGTGTTTTGTGTTTGGAGGCGGCTTAGCTGCTGAATAGCCTCTTGTGTAGAAATGAGCATGTGAACCTTCCTGGCATGGGAGAAGAAGGATGGAATTAAGATGGCAAAAGTTATAAAGATGTTACTACTACCACACTGGCATTTTGTTTGCCTTGCAGAGATTCTCAGTTCATTCACAGAGATGCCATGTGTCATGCTATGTGTTATTTCTCAAATGCTTTTGGTCTCATGAAGAAAATGAAAATGTTATGATGGTTCAACACAGTTTTTTTCTTTTTCATTCTCGACTCGCTGTCAGTGACAGAGCAGAGTGATAGCCTGTCAATCTGCTCTGCGGGGGGATCTGCGTAGCGCTGCGTCGCCCGAATTTGGCCCTTGCTCGTGTGACTTTCGCCATTGCTTAATTCACTTCGCCGTCCAGTACTCATTTAACAATGCACTTGGACAGTTGGAAAGTCGGGAGAGTGGCCCAACATTTGGAGCTCTAGCTCCATTTAGTTTTGTGTTGAGGTATAGCGTTGTGTGTATAATTCGTCAAGTCGTGCCCTAGCCGTGTGTTGCTGCACCGTCTCAAGTCCACCCTTCTGCTTAAGTGTACCCTTTTCTCCAACTCCCCGATCACTCCATGTGCACTACCCTCTCAACTAACATCAAAATCTTGGCTTGAGGAAGCAGCTAACCAGGAATGAACATTATTTAATAGGCAATGGTTTTGAGATATTGCACATGCATATACATTTTTTTTAATATGACAACGTATGCATTTTGTGACCACTGTTGATTTGTTGTTGTGTTTGAATTTAAGTAAAGGCAATATAACAAAAAGCTCACTGCTCTTTTGCTTTTCTAAAAGTAGCTTGCGGTGCAAAAAAGTTTGGAGACCCCTGGTTTAGTTTGTGAATGTAGTCATTTGAATTAAAAATTTAAATTGATTCATTAAAAAAGAGATCCCGGAATTGAAGATTATTTCTGTCTGGATTATAATCCACGGTGTCTGGATTAATGACGACAATCGCTTCTGCTCCAAGGTGTTGGATATGCTGTTGTTATGATGTGCGTCATTCTGTTTACTTTTGGGCTGAATGGTCACATTATGGTGGTTCGACTTTTTTTGGTTGCTATGTCAATTTATGTAAATTATTTATTAATTGACGTGAGAGGCGTGGAACTCCGGATTATTTTGAGGCAGGTTTCCTAGCCGCACTGCTAGCTAAAGTCGGCTAAAAACACGTTGGCTAAAGATGCTCTTGTTCTAATAATTGCTTACTTTCATACACATGGATCTATTACATCATTGAGGTCATTTACACCCCATTATCCCATTACACCCGGAAGTGGGGCTCAAAGGCGAGCATCTGGTGGCCGGGCCTATACCCATGAGGCCTGGCCGGGCACAGCCCGAAAAGGCAACGTGGGTCCCCCTTCCCATGGGCTCACCACCGGTGGAAGGGGCCAAAGGGGTCGGGTGCGCAGTGAGTTGGGTGGCAGCCAAAGGCGGGGGCCTTGGCGGTCCGACCACCGGCTACTGAAGCTAGCTCTGGGGACATGGAATGTCACCTCTCTGACAGGGAAGGAGCTCAAGATGGTGTGCGACAGAAGTTCCGACTAGATATAGTCGGACTCGCCTCCACACACGGCTTGGGTTCTGGTACCAATCTTCTCAAGAGGGGCTGGACCCTCTTCCACTCTGGAGTTGCACTTGGTGAGAGGCGCAGAGCAGGTGTGGGCAAACTCATTGCCCACCGGCTAGGCGCCTGTACGTTGGGGTTTACCCCGGTGAATGAGAGGGTAGCCTCCCTCCGCCTTCGGGTGGGGGGGACGGGTCCTGACTGTTGCTTGGTCACGAGCTGTGGGTCGTGACCGAAAGAACAAGATCCCGGATACAAGCGGCCGAAATGAGTATCCTCCGCAGGGTAGCCGGGCTCTCCCTTAGAGATAGGGTGAGAAGCTCGGTCATTCGGGAGGGACTCACCGTCGAGTCGCTACTCCTCCACGTTGAGAGGAACCAGTTGAGGTGGCTCGGGCATCTCGTTTGGATGCCTCCTGCACGCCTCCCTGGGGAGGTGTTCCGGGCATGTCCTACCGGCGGGAGGCCCCGGAAACGACCCAGGACACGCTGGAGAGAGCTGGCCTGGGAACGCCTTGGGATCCCGTCGGAGGAGCTGGGTGAAGTGGCTGGGGAGAGGGAAGTCTGGGCTTCCCTGCTAAAGCTGCTGCCCCCGCGACCCGACCCCGGATAAGCGGAATTGAAGACGGAATGGAACAAAAGATCTATTACAATTTTTATTTTGGTGTCGCTAGGAAATGAATATAGAGACCTCAAGGAGGCTATTTGTGGAAAAATAAAATGTTGCTGACATGTTTGCTGGAGCGGTTCACAAACACACACACATGCACACATACACAAATCAGATTAATCACATCTTAGAATTTTGATTAATCACGATTAATCGCTTATTTAAAAAGGCTTTTTATCAGCATTTTTTGCCTGCCAAAGTTAAAGAGCACCTTTTATGTGTTAATTCTTTTGACATTTAATGTTATGCTATGTTATGTTTTGATCTATGGACTATATGCCACGGAGGAGGAGGGACTTCCGACTTCCGGGTTTTCACCCATCAACTTTGTTTCCGTTTACGACGTATGGGCCGCATCCCAGTACTTGCGCTTCTGCCTTTGTGCCCCTCGGTTGCGCGTTCCCGTGGATGTGTGCGAGGCTGTTAGAGTGTAGTGTCTGTCTCAGTGTCCGAAGCATTTCAGATAGCCGACACGCCCTCCAGCCGATGAACGGGAGCGTGCGGTTGGTGGGCGCAGGGGTGGGGGTGCGGCTAGCAGTGGCTGGAAACTGATGTGTAAAACCCGGAAGTCGGAAGTATGTGGCATTTACCCTATTGCACACTCTCATTTTTCACTCCATAACTCTTTTTCTAATCAGTTAATTACTTGCATAATTCAAAATGGGGAAAAAATCACCCAGATAGTTTGACATGAACAAATATTCTGAATCCTCTCCCCCTCTCTCTGCGACCCTGCCGCTGCCTCCTGCCCTTCCTGTCGTCTCCTTCCCCCGCCCCCTCCCCCTCCCCTGTCCGCCCTCCTCCCCCTCCCCTGGGCCGGGGGTTCCATCCGTGGCCCGGGTCTCGGCGCTCCGGGGGCCGGGAGGGTGGGCGGAATTGGTGTTGTGCCCACCCCGCTCCAGTGGGCCTCCGGGCACTTCGGGTGGGCCCCAGTATCCGGGGGGCGAGCCCCTCCGGGCTGGTCCCAAATGCCCGCCGGGGTCCTGTGGGGTGGGTGGGGGTTTGGTGGGCGAGTGCGCCTCCCGCCCCCGCCCGATTGGGGGGGGCCCAGCTGGTCGCTCCTCTTAACTCACTGCACTAGTTTTGCACAATACATTTTAGACATAGAGGGCACATAACACACTTTGGGGGGGAGTGGGGTAGGGTGGAGACACCGTCTCCCCTCCAATTTTAATGCACCACACAACTGGGGGGGGGGTCATCGGTTGGGGCAGGCCGCAGTATGGAGCAGTGCTGCGGTCCCCTGTCCGTGTGCACACCTGGGGGCGGTTGGGGCTGGGTTGGGGTGGATGGCGGGGGTGGATGGGGGGCGGGGGGGGGGTCGTGGGGGTTGTGGGCCGGTGGGGTGCCTGGTGGGCCTGCAGTGCCCCGTCCTGCTGCGTTTGGTTGGGGGCGCGGGCCGCGTTGGGGTGGGGGGCGCTCCTGCTCCTGGGTTTGCTCTCCGGCCGGTGGCCCCTGCGGGGCCCGGGGGTCGTCCTTTGGCGCTGCCACGGCCTGGGGGGCCCTGAGGTGTTGCGCTTGCTCTGTCCTGGCGGGGGTCGACGGCTCCCTTCTTTGGTGGAGGTTTTCGTGCATGCCGGGTCCGCCACACCGGCATCTATCGGGACTCAGACACAATCTGTTTCTCCCTCGGGTCGTTGAGTCGGTGGAGGCTGGTGTCTGTGGATCTCACTCTGCTTCGTCTGTCCTTTCTGCCTTTCCTCGGTTTCTCCTTTGGGCCCTTGAGGTCTTCCTGATTTGTTGGAATTTAGATGTCTCTGGGGTTGGTGAGGGACTCTAGTTAGTGGCCCGGTGAGTGGTGTCTGGTCGGTGCTGGGCTTCGCTTTTCTTTCTTTTCTTTGGTCCCTCTTCGGGTCTCCTGGCGGCCCCGCGACTCTGGCTGGATTTTGAAGTGTTCGGTTTAGGTGAACGGTATGGGATTTTTTTTTTTACACGCACGCACGCACGCACGCACACACGCACACACACACACGCACAAACACACATCCACATACAAAAAAAAAAGGGAGAACAATGATGAAGACATGTCAAATGATCAATACTGAGCTCTCCCCAAAAAAATATATATATATTCTGAATGTCATATGCAAACATTTATTAAATGCTTTACTTTAATGCATGTAGTTATGTTTATTGCTCAAACACAACCTGTGCTACCTTTAATGTAATCATCCGCTGTCAGCTAAAGGATCATATGCAGTCAAAATGAATAGTGTGATTAATCAGCGTTAATACATGATTAAAGGTGCATTGCCCTGACTGTTTTACTCTGACTGCACCTATCAGCTTTTATCTTCCCTTTATAGTAGAGTGTGTGGACCCTGCACACTCCACAGTTTTTTGGGGGTGTCAACTGTTAACTGTGGCTGTCGCTTTAAGATCACGTGTATATATATATATATATATACATATATAAGGGATGGGCGAGTACTGATAAAAGGTATCGGTATCATTTCATGGTGTCGGTACTCACTACGGATATCGATACTGGTATCGGCCTGTGCTCTTGGTTTCCTGTGTGTATCCTTATGAGGTAACACTTGTTCATTTCATTACATCCGACAGCGCCATTTCATCTTGCATTACTGAGAATAAGAAACTACGCTTGTTGTGAGTAATAGCACCTAAATCTGTGGTTCAATGTGTGTTATATATAGAGATGGGAAGTAACGAAGTACAAGTACTTCGTACAAATACTTCGTTACTGTACTTGAGTAGTTTTTTCCTGTAGTTTGTAACTCACAGAGTATTTATTTTTTAGAATACTTTTTACTTTTATCCGTAACATTTTAAAAACAGTATCTGTACTTTTTACTTGTTACATTTTCAAAACAGAGGATCATTACTCGTTACTATTGTTTTATGTGCACAACAACGATTAAAAAGAGGAGCGCAAAAACTCCTGTCAATGTTCCTGGTTCGGCCAATCAATGATGCCTACCTGCTAGTGTAATTTCTTCAGCTTCAAATAGAAACCTTGTGGAAACCTTCCGCAGCTCCGCATCCAATACACACCCCACTGCAGCTGGTGTAAATTGACACACAGACTCAAATGCTTGCGGCGTTCGTACAGATGCAGTTCCGCATCTTTTACACATTCAGTGTGAATTGGGCGTTATTGTGAAAACATAAAAAGAGGTGACTGATATGACTAAATTCTTCTTTCTTGGTTGCACATTTTAATAACCCAGAATCACAGAAGAATAATGCTGGCATTTGGCCGAAACCTTCATAAGCAGCAATTTGGCTTTTTTTTTTTAAATTTATTTCAAAACTCTACAGTTTTGTTCAGTCCATATGCGTAGGAAATTTTTATGAATTATTGACCAATCTAAAGTGTTTAAAAGGGCTTGCTTTCTCTGATGATGCAACGTTAATAATGGTTGAACAAACAAGCCGTTTCCTGAAAAGTGACGATTTTGGCCTGACGCCAGCGATATGTTGTATAAGATTGTAGTTCTGTCATAATCAGAATTGCATCTCTTTCATGTGTTAACACCTAAAATAATGAACTCAGCACCTCTCAACATCACATTTCTTAATGGAGTCCTCAATGTCTTTGTCCTGAACCATCCATTGCCATTAATTATTCACAGGGAAAAAGGAAAACCATTTCAGTGTGTAACACTGATCTAGCATACTCAACCAACCTATGCAGTGTAAGTAATAAAATACCCTTCACTCTGACAACACAATAAAAGACATGGCGACAGAAGAGCTGGTTAAAAATGTAAGCAGACGGAAGCTACCCAAAAGACAACAAAGGAAGAGGGAGCAATGGCCAGGGAGTTAGAAAATATAGCAACAACATCTTAGTGTCTGGGTTAATCAGCAAAACATGCCAATAGCAGCTGGTATATCACCGTACACACCCGGTCCATTGAGGGCACCTGTCTAAGAAGAGCCTGAGTTGATGTGATGTGTCCATGTAGCGTGTTGCTAATTAGGATTAGCACCCATTGCATTAAAGACACATAAGATATTTCAGTTCATTTGGACTACACTGTCTAGACTCAAACTCTCACATTGTTGGTTCTCAACCCCTCTAGAACAAATCAAAAATCTACCGATATTGTAGCTATTTATCTGAAGTTATTTTTAGGCAACCAAAATATCAAGTGATCATGTTCTTTTGAACTTTCACTCCATCCTAAAAAGTTGAAATCTGCAGTCAAAATCTTTTCTGTTAACTTATAGAATTCTAGCCAACTCGCTGGTGTAAAGCAAATAGCATGAAGTAACATTTTTCATTTTATATTTTTGTAGGGGGGCTTTCCTCAGGTATTAGATCTATGAACTGGTAATGCTGTATTGAATATTTTATTGACTGTCTGCTTGCCCCTTGCTGACCTGCCTGACATGCTAAGTTCCCGGCTCGCTGGAGATGCCACGTCGCTTTACATCAGGCCAGCCACCCGTGAGGCTCCCCTGCATTTCCTGTGAATAAACTCACACACAGTGGGGGAGAAAGAGAGGCCAGGGCACAGGGGCACTGGGTCTGAGATGAGGAGAAAATAGAAGTGCAAACACACACATTTTTTATATGAAGACACATACCCAACCTTTGTTGTACTGTAGTATAAATGCCCATTCTTAGAACTCCTTAGAGCTCCCTAAAAATCATATTTATTATTTTTAACTAGACTAAGTGTAATTTGTGAGAAATTGCATGGGAATGCTCAACGCTGAATGCTAAGATTTGAATGCATGTGGAATGCTCGTGGCATGCTTATGAAGTAAAATGAAAGATAAACTATGTGAAAATGAAAAATTATTAATTCTAGTTGAATGATAAATGAATAAAAAGAAAACATGAACAGCAACCAGTCTAAGGCAGGATGCAAAATATCGACTCCTGTTTACTGGTCAAAGCTCCGCCGCACTACCCACTGAGCCACAGTGGACTTGTTATCATCGAAGTGTTGTGAAATGGTATTGAAGGATATCTTGCTTGGCTACATTTTGTCACGTCACAGTCAATTCAAACCCGAATCCCGTGAAAACTATTGCGAAAGGCTTGCAGGAGTTCCCATTGTGAACACAAAGCTAACAAAGCTGTAAATAATGGATTGGTATAGAAAAACGCATCATGTCAAAATACATTTAATAAAAATGGATGCGAAATTATTGGACAATGACTATTTCAGAAATTAAATTGAAGTCTATATATATATACAGTATATATATGTTAGCGGTGTAACAAAAAAAGATTTGAACCAGAAATCCGTTTTTGATTTGAACGATGCGAGCCGGCACATGGACTAATGAGTAGGTGTAAAAAATAGCTTGAACCAGCCGATGGCCCGGTCAAAACGTTATAAATTGATTTTATGTTGCCGGTACAATTACAGAGTGCACGCTCCCTGTTCACCACGTCGCCAATGATGAGGAGGGGGAAAAAAACATGGCCATATGCAATTTGCATACAGTAATCCCACAATCCTCGATGCGGCCAGTGATTCACATGATTAATTACAGTTCATTCACAACATCGCTCCAAGCCAATGACACATTGCTTATGCCGGCGCGGCATGCTACTGCTAGCGAATATTGGCAAACAAGCTGTTCTGTTGCGACCTGAGGAGGGATAAAAATGGGAATATTGTGTCAGTTTCTGATCCGAAACGTAACTATATTGCCCCCAAGTTACATAAAACAACTTTGAATTACTCCCTGGGCACGCTCGAAAGTTGCAGGGGGAAACGAAAGATGACAGGACGTCCAGGGCGCAAACCCTTGTTGGATCTTAATGGCTTGGCAGCGTCCCCTGGCTTTGACACGACAAGGAATACACAACCTTCTGGTTACTGGACAATGCACTTTACCAACCGCTCCACCGAGCAGTATCAGACACCTAGTAATAATGAGAAGTTGTATCTATGGAAGTGGGCATGGAAAGTTGACTTAAAAAAACTTCAATATTTGTCCCATTGAAAATTAATGTGGAAAAGTTTATATTTGACTTTAAATTGTGTGAATACTTTAAGTAATGTGGAATCAGACAATATATTCCCGGGTAGGTGGGAATTTTTTAAGCAAGTTGAAATTTGAACTGTGTAAATCAGACGTGTTATGTAGGAGTTTGCCCCCCCCCCCAAAAAAAAATGTGGAGAATAAAATTACCTGAAATAATAATAAAGGTTAGAAGTAACATAATTCCCACAATTACAGTTTGCGGTTAATGTGCTTAGTCACATTAGCCATGTGTACTGTGCATCATGTCAGCAAGAAAAAATTATAATTATTACATTAAAATTATGTCAAAGTTTTGAAGTCAGAACGATGTTGATGACATAAACATAACATGTTACTCTCTCAAAATTCCCCAGTCAAGCATTTTAATTGATTATTACCAGATCATGTCAGAATTTCAATAGCCCCAAATTTGTTTTTAACAATCATTTGGGCAATTTCTACATTTGTCTTGGGATAGTATGTCATTTCACGAGAAGTATTCATGTGTACGGTCTTGTGAAAGACCGTACACATGAAGCACATGAAGCACAAAATAACTCAGATCAAATACAGGTAGTCAACTTACGACACACAATGGGCTCCGAGAAGTTGTTTGCAAGTCAAATTTGTTTGTAAATCGAATCACATAAAATTTTGTTTCAAAATAAAATGTTATCAAATTATATATTTTTAAATAATAAAAAATATATTTATAAAAAAATAAACAAATAAAATTATATAACTTATATACACTTTAAAAATATATATTTTCCAACTTTCTATACAGTACATAAATTAGATTTAAAAAAAAACATACATTAAACTACATCATCCATCCATCCATCCATCCATTATCCATTATCTGAACCACTTTTCCTCACACCACATTAAGTTTTTACACAGTACAATGCGATAAAGCAAAATAAATATGCTTACTGTACATAGATGGTGGAGGAGTTAGTGAGTTGAGTTCATGTGAGGCTTAAGAAGTAAAAGGCATTATTATGTATTGGGTGTAACGGTCTTAGGAAATTATGTTTTCCGATTGTCCCTGCCTGAAGTGCACATGAATGTGATTTTGGTGCATATATTGGCTCAAGATGGCGACTGCCGAGTCAGATTCAAGTGATTTTGAAGCTGAAGAGATATTCTACGTTTTGCTACTACGCCGATAAAGAAGACGACTTAGGGCTGCTTTTCATGAATATCCTCCAGGAGAGCCTCTCAAATGTATTCACAATGTGGCGGCAATATCGAGTGCATGAAGAGTGCGTGCGCCGTTGCTCCTATGCGTTCATTGGCGGACAGAGAGGTAATTGAAATGCGCAAATGGCGCAGTGCTGCTCGGCAGGGTTGTGGCAGAGAGGGGCACTACAATACTGTACCATTATGTGGCGCACACTTAAATATTAACTTGCACGCAAAATACAGCTTTTATGGACATCAGTCAGCCTTTGTTCATGTATGCGAACGTTTGTAACTTTGATGTTCGTAACTAGGGAACTACCTGTAACTCAAATTAATTTATGTCATGTGGATTGGCCGATTAATGGGTTGTTGTAGTGTTGCAATAATTCTGATATGTTGTGGTCTTACTGCATTGTGTAGTGTTTGTGCAAATTTTACTGCATGCTAAGACTGAACATGATTTTGAAATTGAAGCAACGAACCTTTATTACACATTTCTCTTGCATGAATTGATCACATTTTTGGCTGTTAAAGATTAACAGCAACAAATGACATTGATTGCAAAATAGAACATGGTTGTCTCAGAAGTGACTTTTTTTGTTTATGCAAGAAGCCTCTTTACAAAAACAACAGTTTAAAAATGACACAGTTTTGTGAGCAATGCTTTGAAGCGCTCTCCGGCAATGATCACCCCCAGCTGACATCCTTCTGTCTGCGGCTCATTACAAGCATCAGGGATTCCCAATGTGTTAAAACTCATTAGGGTGGAAACGTCAGCTAACGGACTTCAGCTCCCCAACGGTTTTAACTTATTCATGTAAGTGTTGGCCTCTCCTAAGGACAGTTTACTAGATTCAAGAGGACAATAGAGCCTCAAATAAGGGTCACTTTTAGGCCATTTAAGTCAGGAAAAGCACCACTGACAATTTGTTCTCACCACTTTTTCACACTTCTCTGTAAAGTCCAAGTTCATATTGCACTTGGTGAAATTTGATCTTTGGTCTATGTATGCAGTTATACTTGGTGATGATCAGAGGTGATTCTAGGATCAGAGGTTTAGGGGTGCTATAAAGACGTTTAGGGGTGCTTGGGGACTACTGGGATGGGGGGTGGGGGTTGTGATAGGTAGCTTTGCCGTGGTTTGGCGGTACATCCCGCTCCAAAAATTGCATGGGAAGTCAGTGAGTAAACCAAATCTCATAAAAGTTGCAAAGGTGAAAAGGACTTAAAATATAAACAATACGCCAACCCTAATTTCTTGGGATGGGTACTCTTTTTAATACAACAGTTCCTCAACATACGCATTGAAAGTATGAATGTTTCTGGAGTAAACCAGCTCCCCACTAACCTCGCCAGCCAGATTGATTAAGTAATTCTGCGAGAGCATAATTAATTGCAGCATCTATTCGTCTATTAGGTTTTTTGTTTCCCCCCGCCATTGGCGCTTATTGGTTTCGTCCTGCCTAAACAACGCCTGATTGGTCCGATCGAAAAAAGATCAGCTGCAAACGTATCAGCAGGAGCGGTACAAGATGCATTCTCTGGAGTTTGTGAACTCACAAATACCGTGAGAATTCATCTTGCTGGCAAGGTTGGCTCCCCACAGTTTACAGTGAGAATGAACAAAAAATGGACATTGGACTTGTTTTTTCTATTTTCTTTTAAATGAAACACACAATATATAAAATATATTAACAGATATTAAC
Source organism: Vanacampus margaritifer (assembly GCF_051991255.1). Classification (NCBI taxonomy): domain Eukaryota; kingdom Metazoa; phylum Chordata; class Actinopteri; order Syngnathiformes; family Syngnathidae; genus Vanacampus; species Vanacampus margaritifer. The sequence goes on along the minus strand of NC_135436.1, from coordinate 4,278,331 downwards.
TTAATACAGAATGTTTATTTGACTATACTTGTCTGTACTATGTTTTACAAAACATACATTAACATACACATAAAAAAAGAAACGCACTACAATCTACAAAATAATAATAAGAATACATGTACAAGTGTGTATGGGTGAAGTGTAGACACATCATATAAACATATTTAACACAACAAATTGACTTTAGCACTGTTTGTGTTTGACTTTTACATCTTGTCTTTAATACAAATACTTCAAAATGGAGCTTTTGTTTGCTGAAAAACAATCTTGTGTCCATGACCTACTTTACGAGGCTACTTTTTTTCTGTGCAGACACACACCACGCAAGCACGCCACACCTGTTAGTAAGATAGCCAATAACAGCACGACATATAGACATTAATATTAACACTTGTTTCCCTCATTAGCAAGTAGCAACATGATCGAGGAGCAAAAAAGCAGACTAGTAATAAAAATAATATGTTGGTGTTGAATGGTAGAAGGTAAGAAACTTTTCACATATCCTGGTGAAATGAAGGAACACTTTCACTCAACTAGACAGACATACCGTGACTGACTGGACTTCAGGACGGCTCCGTTCATCTTGCCACCAAAAGCAGAGGAGGGGGTGGGGGCTAAATACGCGGCAATTGTTATAAATGCATTCATCAATAACAGTCATGAAGTTTGATTGCACTAATAGTAGGGCTGGGTTTTGAAAAATCTAATAATTGATATTGAATCGATTTTTCTTTGAGCGTGAAATTGATTCATAAAACCATGAATCGATTATTTTAATATATTTTTTTCACATAAATTAACAACAAAATGTTTTCTTGAAATTTACTGTACACGTTACATTTATGAAAGACCTGACTTAATTCAATTTATGACAGTTCAGAATCTTTTAATTTATTTTTATGATTATTGAATTAGAATTATTAAAACATTTTCATCTCATCCATGCTGATGTCAATGTTTGTGAAACACTTAAGTGTAATCACTTAATACGTGTTATTTTCATTATTATGTTATTTGAATCAATACCCACCCCTAACTAATACACTGTGTGCTTCTTTTGCACAGCTTTCATACTTGAAATATGTATTATTTTAGGGTAACTTTCTTAAGTTTAACAAAAGGCATTGTTTAAATAATATAGCATGTTGTTTGCTTACCTGTGGTATTTTGTGTGCATTTGTGAGTTATTTTGTAATTGCCATGGACTATCAAAATATGTGATTTTGTAGTCTACAGGTATTAACAATTCAGAACATCAGATTGGTATAGTAGTCAAATGACATTTTGTCACATTTTGAAATCAAAATAATCCTCACAAATCAAATTACAACGATCCAAAGTCCAATACTTTTCAATGAACGGAGAGCGTCATTTCACCGAGTTGACCGCCATTTTGACTTGTGACGTAAGCTGAGAATTGTCAATTGTTATCCACATGTGGCCAACATGATTCCAAGTTTTAAAAAATCTGCTTTCAAAAAAAGCAAAAGGGGGAAAAAAGCAAAAGGGGAAAAAAAAGCAGAAAAAAAATCTGCTTTCAATTTAATTCAGCAGGTTTAAAAAATATAAAATATACCTTGTATATATAATGTTGGGAGGCAGATATTTTCCTCTGCGTGTTCGTTTTCTTTCGGGTAGTGAGAATGTTGGTCATCCTAATGCAGGCTGGAGATCGATGAACAGTTACTTCGAAGCTTTTATTTCTACAGAATATTCTGGGCACAAGTGAGTTACAGACAATGGCTTCAGCCTCTCACAAGTACGAAGATTATAGAGGACTTACAACATTCTTATACTATCTTGAAGGGCGGTACCACTAAGCCCCAAGCAAACAGCCGACCCGGAGTTCACCGGACATGAGATAAGACTTTAAAGACATCATACTATCTTGAAGGGCGGTACCACAAAGCCCCCATAACATAACACGGTCATAACATAACAGACAATTTCACATATGAATTACCCTCTAGAAATGCTGCACTGTACTGCATTGCAGCTTGTGTTTAAAAGCAGAACACTATAGTGGAGGGGCCATTTGAGCTGTAAAGCACCACCACTGCTGCCCTGCTTCGAAAGAATGCACTCGGCTTTGCCAATAAGCTGTTAAAGGGGCCTGCATGGGCAGTCTCAGACCCCTTTGAAAGCCAAGAGCCGAGTTCTGCTTGTCTTGTCCATCTCGATGTGAGGTGTATTTTATTTAACTAGCTTGTGTAACACATCAGTGTTATTTTTCATTGGTTTGCAAGAAAGCCGTGTGACTAAGAACATACAGTTCAATGATCTGGCAACAAATACAGTCTGACAGAAAAGGGAGAGACCTCCATGTTTTGTTTTTAGACCTTGCAAATGCCTTTGGATCTGTCCCACATTACCTGCTATGGACTGCTTTCACCTACTTCAGCATACCGGAAGCCATGGCCAACCTTGTCCAAATCTACTTCCAGGATACACAATTCTGCCTGTCCACTGAAGACTTCACTACCAGTGACGTGCAGTGAGCTCTAGGTTTGGGTAGGCTGGCAGTCGCAAATTGAGACACACGCACCAATTACAAATTTGTGTGTCGGCAGGCGAGTGTACAACGTATCCTAGGGTTACCATATTTTCATTTCCCCAAAAAGAGGACACGTAGCCTGACCTCGAGATCTTTGATACTTAGATACAAGTTGCCATACATTCAAACTATTTTAACATATGCCTCCTCTGTATGGGTAGAAAATAAAACAAAAAAGCATTACTCTCTTTTTTTAAGTCTTTGATTTTTTTTGCCCTGCAATCTTTTTTTCTTTCTTTTTTTTACTTTGAGCGGGGTTTGTACCCATTGCCTCTGGTGCGGCAGCTCAACACTTGCCACTCAGCTAAAGTTCTGGGCTACCGTCAAGCCAGTGCGCAGTCTGCCAGCCACAGATGCAGTGCACACTGCCTCCCAATTGCCGCACAACGAAAAAACAATTCAAAACCCGCCCAGACGCCCCGGAAAGAATGTGATAATGTGAATATCTCCCTGTAGAACAGCCTAATTCCTCACAAAATCAAACTAGCAATAGCAATGCCAAACACCATGTAAAGTGAAACAGCCAGTTAATCGAAGCACATCCACAAAGCCAATCTTTCCTTTTAAGCCATTCTTTGTGAAAAGTACAAATAATTATTTGTTCCTTACTTTGCTGACGATCCCATAGCTAATAGCTAAGGTCTCCCATCCTTCCAAAGATGGCGTTTTCCTTCAAGGAAAAACGTCCAAATAGTTTTATATTCTCCAGAGTGGCGTAATCTTATCGCTTTGCTGTGCACTAAGTGTGTTTTAAATTCATGAATGCACTGTGCGAACTTACGTTCGCATAGGAATAATACAGCGACGTAAAAAGGCTGTGTAGCGATCTGCCTATTTGCTTAAAGGACTTTTCTACTGGAAAACTGACTACACATGAGCGAGCACAAATCACTCCGCGGACAGGGCTGGGAAAAGCACAGTAGTGGTGTGCCTTCAGGATAATTTTTGTCTGCAGGCCCGACGAAGCAATGAGTCATTTTTAATTGAGCTATGAAAATCACCAAATGTTGTCACTTTTAAATCTATAGGCAGTATAGCTTTCTGAAATTAAAGGAATAATTCAAATAAATAGAAAAGGCCAAACAGTTTCAACTTTAATTTCCGCCTGGGGTAGGCAGTGCCTACCTTGCCTATCCTGACCGCACGTCACTGTTCACTACAGCACGGCAGTCACTGGAACTAGGAATTATGGCTGGTTGCACCATCTCCCCATTAGCTTTTACCATGGCCATGGAGGTCATCATCCGTGCATCACGATAGGTGGTCAGGGGGGAACGTATGAAAAATGGGCTAAGGCTCCCTCCCATCAGGGCATTTATGAACGCCCTTACCATTCTTACCACCACGAAGGCCTGCACTAGTCATTTCCTGGGGAAATTGCAAGAAAACAGAGTGGGCTTGAATGAATATTAAGCCCAGCAAGTCCAGAAGCATTTCAATTGTGAAAGGGAAGCTGGCAGAGCCCCATTTCTTCATCGGAGGTGAGCCCATACCAACGGTGGCAGAGAAACCCATCAAGAGCCTTGGGCATTGGTATAGGGACACAGCGCAGGTGGATCAAATCAGGGAAGACACCATCAGCAACCTAAAGATCATTGACAACTCCCTACTGTCTGGCAGGTTAAAACTCTGGTGCCTTCAGTTTGGCCTCTTCCTACGCCTTATGTAGCCCTTGACCATCTACAACATCCCACTTTCCAAGGTTGAGAAATTGGAACGGATGGTCAGCTCTTTTGCCAAAAAATTGATTGGCCTCCCGAGGTGCATCACCAACACAGTGCTGTTTGGAGAAGTGTTTTTTTGCGTCTGCTACTCAGGATGCAATCAAACACCGGGAGATTGTTGGTTGCATTCAGCTGGGGAGAAGAGGTCTTGGAATTGCGGAGAGGAGAGGAAAGCTGGGATGGGTTCCAGCATCCCTGCGACCCTTGTGTGGTTCAGATAATGGATTGATGAAGGTCATTCCCTTATTTTTTCTGTAGACTGAAAACATTTGGTTATGACATCAAAACGGTAATGTAAAACAAGAATATACTGTATATCTGGAAAAGGTACATAACTTAGCTTTCTTTGCTGAAACACTCTCAACAAAAAAATGTCAGTTGTGCATATATCATAATAAAATAGCTACCATGTGGTTAAAATCAAATAACTGTTGTAGAACATGAGTGACAGTGACTCATAACCGTAAAGTAGCCTAGTGAAAATTATATGGGCCTTGCTAATGTTTTTAATTTGCAATTAATAATTTATTTCTAACTAATCCCTGGCTTGTTTTTATGTATTATCACAATTTGACATGTACACATAGTATGTGTGGTGTTTGATTAATGGACCTCATTGTTTATTTAAGTTTTTTTTTTTTTTCATGCAGTATGATCTTATGATGACAGCTGTACAAAGTAAGTGCCTTCAAGGAAGAAACAATTGCCTCTAAGGCTGAACAATTATAGTTGGGATCTGCACTAGATTTCACATAGTCGCTCTATTGGCCTAAGTGCCAAGACTTGCTATTGTAATACTGCTGACAAACAGTTGACTGAATAATAAACTTGGAGGATGTATTAAAAAACAAACAAAAACTCCGTAAGCAACAGACGTTATTTGGATAATTTGATGTTAACTATGCATGGCAACTAAAACATGTTTTATAGATAGGTGCCTTACTAGACATTACACGATCAGGATTTTTTGGGGGGTGATCTATCACTAGGGATGGGAATTGATAAGATTTTTACGATTCCGATTCCGTTTTCGATTCTGCTTAATGATTCGATTCTTTATTGATTCTCTTATCGATTCTTATTTGGAAAAAAGATGAACATAGATTAGCATTCACTTTTTTATATCTTAGTTGTATCTATAAACAAGAGACATGTTTAAAAGTAACATGGCCTTACAAACCCAACAGTGAAGTTTTAAGGTCCACATTGAAGGACTCAATGGGGTGCCATGGGGTCCCCAGAAAAAAAGAAAGGAAAGATTTTAAAATAAACACAACTACATTTTTAAATTCATCGTCTGTAGAAATTTACAAAGTACAACCTAGATTATTATGTGACAATAATATCCAACTCCAGTAACATTTCATCACTAAGATGAGCTCTGAGCACTCAAAAACTCCTCCTCCCTCTCAGTCAAATCAGACGCATCCAGTAGACTGATGTGTGACTCCCATGATCAGAGTCAGTGTGGTCGTGTGGTAGTAGCGAGTGTTACTTTTAAGTCATGGTTCATTCTGTACGTCTTTGCACGTTTTGCAACCTTGAATGAACCCTGATGAAAAAAACAGCACACCACTCGCAGGCCGCGGCGTTTACCCTCGCAATCCGGCGCCGTTCAGTGAGATATGGGCTTTAACATTACCAGTTACTAACGGCACATTTCACATAAAGGCAAACTGGCTCTTTCATAGTGGTAGTGTTTCCTCCCTTAGACGAAATATCCAATTTGCAAACTTTGCAAGTTGGCCTGTTGTTAGCTTTTCTTGGAAGATGTCAGCAAACTTTCTAGCATGGCGCCATGTTTGTTTCTCGGCGCGCGGAAATGTCGCGCGACTCGCGCACGTGGTGACGTCATCGTCCCACACGGAACCGATAAGGGAATCGTGAGCAAAAACAGCAAACAATGCCAAGGAATTGAAACACTGGGAGCCGGTTCTCAACAAGAACCGGTTTTCGATTCCCATGCCTATCAATCACGATCATGTGTTTAAATAAACCAGTCATCAATCTGATCACAAGGTGAAGCAATATGTCTATTTAAATAACTTATTTACTGCATATACTGTACTTGTGTACTGTTTGCGTATTCTCAAGAATGTTTGCGCATGTTTAACAATCTTTGCCATGTCTCATTTTTATATATATATATATATATATATATATATATATATATATATATATATATATATATATATATATATAGAGAGAGAGAGAGAGAGAGAGAGAGAGAGAGAGAGAGAGAATTGGTCAAAAGCAACGCGAGTACATGTTGTTCTTCAAATATAAATGAGCTCACTGTTTACATTGTTACTTCAACCGAACTGATTGCACTAGCATGTTTTAGCATAATAGCATGCTACCATGTGTTTTGAGCTAGCGTATGTTTAACCGTGCGTGCGCCCAAAAGTGTGGTTCACCTTATGTGTGTGTTAAACACGCCTTATAATATGGTGCGCCATATGGTCGTGAAAATACGATACTTATTCTCAGTAATGCACACCAAAATAGTGCTGCCGGAAGTAATGAAATGAACAAGTGTTACCTTATAAGGAAACACACAGTAAACAAACGAGACGGAACAAAACTTGCGTTCCTCCCACAAAAGCCGGGGGCCGATACCAGTATCGATATCCGTCGTGAGTACCGATACCATGAAATTGGCCTGGTATCTGTACTCGCTAATCCTTACTATTAATGGTAGCCAAATGTCATTTGTGGTGGCCTGCTACAAATGAAATGTTTTTTGTGAGAAAAACTGTGGCTATAATGTCGCAATTTACAGATCTGCTTACAAAATTAAGAAAATATGCTAAATATCAGTTCATCCAATATAGATGATCAGATCAGTGGAAAGTCTGGTGCCAACAATCCTGAAAACGTTGCGCCACTTATTGTGGATCAGGCAGATTCCCAGGAAAAGGCTTTGTGTCGAAAAGTCTGCTGGTGAGCACTAAAGACATGCCAGAAAGTCATTACAAACTGACCTCCTAAAGGGATACTTGACTCATTTAGCCATTTTCAGCAATAAGAAGTTCATATTTTGTCTCTACTGTAATTAATGTGGTAACATCATTATTCTTCATGTACTATTAATACCTCTAAAAACACATTTTGCCACTTGCTGTTGACTGAAAATGAGTGTTCTCATGTTTCGACCAGGTAACAACCAATAATTGCTCACTATGTGATCGTCACATAACCAAACCCAGAAAACATGAGCCATGATTGGTCGTTACCTGAGCTCTGAGCACCTGTGATGCATTTTTCAGTCGATAGCAAGTGGCAAAAGGTGTTTTTAAAGGTATTAATTGTACATGAAAAATATAACATTATCAAATTAATGATTAGAGCTGTCAGAATTCATTGATTAAACAATTATCAAATTAATTGACAACTATTTTGATAATTGACTAATAATTTAAAATTGTCCAAAAAAAGACTGATTATCTTTTAACACACAAAACAAGACATTTGCAAACATCTGGTTTTACTTTGGAAAACAATGACCGAATGGGTAACAGTACAACATCAATCTCTTTCTTTTAATCATTATACGAATACAAAGTACGAGATAAACACCAATCACTGATTAATAAACCGTAATCAGGGGAAAAAATGCTCTTTTAATACATTTTCATGTATTGTATTACAAATTGGTTATCAGTTGATGCTTCTTCTCTGGTAATATTTAATAAATAAAGCTTTTGGCACTTTCTGCTCAATCTCTATTTTGTACAAGAGAGTAAGATGGTCACTATTATATCTTGCTAAAATTATATTTAAAAAAAAAAATGCAACTCAGCCACAGGTCAGAATTTCAAAAGTGTCACTGTGTGGGTTTGCACGTTTTTGATTGCACTGTATGTGTGCAAGAGAGTGTAAAAAGGGTCAGGTTTTTAAAAGCTTTTTCAAAGATTTGGAATGAAGGTCCTGGAGAAAGCGTTAACAGCAAAGCTCTCTTGCCCAGTTTCTCTAACCTGCACTTCTCCTCTGCTACCCATGAAAGTTTGATGTTCGAATTAGGTTGTTGACTCATCTTGCACCTCTGTGCTCATAGTATTGACAGGCTGCCAGTGGAATGCAGGGTGGGCCAGAATAGCCGCTGAGTATACAGTCACTCCTTCACTGCCTCTGTCTCTATTTTTTTCATTATCCTTTTGCTCTAACAGCAGCCAACAGCATCAGAAGTGTTTTAACAGAGCTTTAATGGCCTCTGCCCCAAACCTCACCTCCAGCATGCACTCACTCACACACACGCACACCATAGGTTCGAAATAGCTTGCTCGTAGTGAATATATAGTGTTGAGCAGGAAAAAAAAAAGAGTCAACGCTTGCTGTGCTGATGGGGAATGACATGTTCTCTTTTTTTCACCCCGCCTCACGTTTGGACTTTGAATGCTCACGGACTCATGGAGCTGGATTTGTGTGTGTGTGTGTGTTTCACACATTAATTGTGGACAACATAAAAAAAGTATTGGTTATTAATGAAAATATGGACACATAATTTTGTTAGGAAGCAGATTTTGCATTTTTAAACTCACAGCGCATACTTGTGGTACAGTACCCACTGATTCACTTAATTTGGTCATATTTATATTAGTGGTGTCAGGCGATTACATTTTTTAATTGTAATTAATCTCATGACTTCAATAGTTATCACACATTTTATTTATGTTCTACATGTACAATAAAAAGTACAATAAAATATTTTTTTCCTAAATTTTCACACTCTTGTTAACATAAAAGTGGGAAAATGTTAAACTAATAGAAATATGGCTGCATCTTTTAGTCAATGATAAAATAATTTGACAATAATTCATAAAATTTAGTTTAAATTAAAAAGATGTATTGTACTGTAAAACATGACTGTGACATTGATTTGTGTAGGTAATTTTTCTGCCAATAGATGGCATTATTGCATTTGTAAGACGTTTTTTTTCATATTAAGAGTTATATCGGTAACATAACGTAATTTGTGAAATTCTGCACAATATTGAGATTGTATAATGCAACTTGACCCCAGTCTACACAAATATATGCATTATCATTAAATTTATTACTGCAAAATTTTGACGTGGATGTGTCTGCTGCATGGTGACTCGAATTCCCCCAGTACATGCTTTCCAAGTAAGGCGCGCATTTAAAAAAATTGTGGCATTAAAGGAACTTTAAATTAACTCAAAATTAACTCACTAATTTTGACACTACTAATTTATGTATTTTTGTTGTTGTTGCTGTTTATTTTATTTTATTTTTTTTAAAACAACTAATAATACTATGGTGTTGTTTCTCCCAATGTATTAAAATGACCGTCAATTGTACCCAGTTTTTTTTTGCCATTCTTTGGCCGGTCTTTCCCTGCAATGAGAAAATACTATGTTGATCTTAAAATCTTAAATTGGATAATATTTACAGAGTATGGAACATCATTCAGTTGCTTGATTTGCAGACAAGATTAGACTCGAATGTATTTGACCTTTATGTGATTCTTTTCCATATACCATTAGGGAAAGGAATCTTATTCTGTACAACTTTTGAACCTTGGGGTGTACTTTTGAAACGTTGTTTAGAATCTTCTTAATTACTACAATGCTAGATTTCTGTTTGAAGATATTGATTGTACTGACCTGTTAGGAGATGCACACACCTCTCACCACACTGTCACAATTGTGCCCAAAACAAACAAGTTGCCACTTAGCTGTATATGAGTCCACCAGTTCTTCTTACTACTGACTTACTACAGCTAAACAGTGGAATTTTGCTTACCTGGAGGTAAGGTGTGGAGGAAAAAAACTTGACATACTAGAGAAAAACAAAGACTGCAATTTTGGAACTAGACAAAATGCATTTTCTGCAGAAATTGCATGGCAATGCTGAAAAGCTGAAAATTTTAATGCATGCGCTTAAATCATTTCAGTGAAATCATAATATATTTTGATATATCTGATATGATAGCGAATCATTGAATGTACTAAAATGTGTTCCAAGCGGGGTTTGAACCCAGCTTCTCCGTAGTGGGAGGCAATTACTCTAAGCGCTGAGCTAATTAGACATGTTCAAATTCATGGCTGATGGCGTATTTATTTTGAAAAGTGTCATCTGATGCTGAAAGTTAACATGCATTTAATAATTTCAGTGAAATTATAATCCATTTCCTGATATGATAGTCAGTTGGTGTACATTTATATCACTTAGCATAATGGCCATGGATATATTTGCAATGTACAGTCAGAGGTGGGATCCAAACCTGCAACCGCCTGGTTACTGGACAATGCACTTTACCAAATGTGCCACTGAGCAGTATCAGACAGGTGGTAATAATGACCAGTTGTATGTATGGAAGTGGGCCTGGAAAGTGGGACTTAGAAAAATTCTGTCCCAAAAATGAATGGGAAAAAGTTGGAAACCGTAAATTGTGTGAATACTGTAAGTAATGTGGAATCAGACGATATATTCCCAAGATGGCGTGAATTTTTTAAGCAAGTTGAAATTTAACTCTTTTACTGCCAAAGACGTTAAATGACGTTCTGCAAAAACCTACGGAGGAGCGCCAAAGACGTTAAAAGACGTCCTCCCATTTTTTATTTTTTATTTTTTTAAACGGGTGCTGGGAAGACTTGCGGAGCTCTCCTGAAAGTTTTAAGCAAGTCTCGTGAGCCTAATGACTATTTTTGGCCCCTAGAGGGCAGCGATGACTCTCTTTTGACAAGATCGGGTGGGCGTCAGTAGAGGCGGAGCTAGAGCGTTGAGCAGGAGATCAGAATGGAAAACAAAGGAAAAATGGCGGCCGGTCGCGAGGAGCTAACGCCAGAGACGTTTTTTCCAAAGACCAAAAGCATCGCTAAAAGAGCACATTGTTGATGACGATGATCATCATCGATGATGAAGATGATGGTGACTCCGTGGTTGGAAAGCATTGACGCGGCAGTAGAAGACGTTAGATGGAGCTAGATGGAGGAGGGAACGGGCAATGGCGAGCGTTTGCAAGCAGCTCTACACTTACAAGACAAAAGGCATCGACCAACGCTAAAAGAGTACATTGATGACGATGATGATGAAGGTGAATCCGAGCTTGACGGCGAAATTGTAACCGCTGACGCGGCGGCTATGACGGTGTCGTAACGCGGAGCGCAACCGAGCACGCACAGGCGGACGTTCGATCGGACGACGGAGAGTGCCCCGAGTCCAATGCATATTCATCGGAGGAAGTGTGTACAGTCTGCTTTATTCCCCGGAAAAAAAGGCCGTCAAGAAAGTGTAACGTTTGCACGCAAAACGGACCAATGCGAAAGTGAAAGTAAACTGTGTGCGAGTCCTGGCGTCTCCTTGTACGCAGGAGAGCGTTACAAAAAGAAAAACTGTATTTGAAACATCCACATAATTGTAAGTAGTACCACAGTTGCACACATTTGTAAATAGTTTGCGAAATTGTTCTGTCAAATTGTTACACTGTTGAATGGAAATAAACGCATTTTGCAATCAAAAAACACTTTTTCATTGTTGGTGAAAGCGTTTTACAGAATAAAAGCACTATTTAGGTGTTTGTGGCATTATTCATGGACAAAAAGAAGTGTACAATTCACTAGAGTGCATGAAATAACATTGTTTCACAAAAAGCTCTTTTTCTCCGTTTTTTGTTTCAAAACAGAGAATTTCGGTGAAAGTAACCATTTTCTATTGTTGATTACTGAAGAACGGAATAAGGTAGAAACAAACTTTTTTTTTTCTGATGAAAGATGAGAGTCCAATCTTTCATTTGGTCGGATGTGTGTTTCCATAGTCCAAACACAACATTTTCTGTGGACCTTGAAATATCACTCAAAATGCTTAAATCGGCTGGCACTGGCGACAACCCGTTTTTGAAAACGTCTGGCAGTCAAAGAGTTAAAAAGTGTAAATCGGAAGTAATATGTGGGAGTTGTTACACGGCAAAAAAAAAAGTGGAGAATAAAAATCATAATACCATAATTAACACAATTAGCATGCCAATTTTACTTTTAATCAGCATAAAATTTGCTCAACAGATTTGCGGAGTTTTAACAATGGAAACTCCCACTTTAAGGGTTTAGCTGTGATAAGTGTTACGCTTTCTTGGGCCAGCCAGAAACAACGCTCTTTAACAGAGCTTAACCACACATAGAGTAAATGGGACAGCTTGTCAACACAAAGGGATCAACTCCCAGACAGACGCACACTCTCACTCTCTCTCTGCTGTCTTCTCTCTCTCTCTATCTCTATCCCTCTCTCTTTTTCTCTTTCTCTCTCCCTCTATCTCTCTTGCACATATGCATGCACACACACACACACACACACACACACACACGCACACACACACACACACACACACACACACACACACACACACAGTTATTGGCTCCAGGTTGACGTGCTGAGGACCCCATGTTAACCTGATCGGACTGAGAGTGCAAGTGTGTGTGTGTGTGTGTGTATTGCACTTTTTTTTTAGTTTTGAGAGGATGTACAATATACATGTCTCATGAATGTTTTGGTTAGCATTAGTCTTCAGGAAATGTAAAGTATACTACATAAATGAATGTGTCTCAGTCATGAACACGGAAGTGTAGATGTTCTTTTTTCACCTCTTATGCATAAGAAGTTACTCTTGATTCATAAATAGAAATTTACCTAATTTGCTAATAATACTGATTCATCATGGATCATATATTTTATTACATTGCATTTCTGATATTAAGCCGGTATGTACAATTCATTGATAGCATTATAAAACCTGAACAATTCCTCCCAAATTTGTTATAATACGTTATATCCTCATGTAATGTATGACACTACAGCCCCCCCCCCCCCCCCCACACACACACACACACACAATCCCCAGAAGTATTCACATACAGACGTGCACTGTAATAGAATAATCAATCCTTGTACACAGTAAACTAACCAGTTAACGCTAATTGGTTCTTTCACTTTGGCCTTTTTGGTTGTCACATGGTGATTGCACAAGGTTGTGTTTTATGGTCTTCTGCACTCTGCCGGATGGGACATATCAACTCCAATTTGGCCCATCACTGCCTTTAAGAAAATTCATCAGGCCCTCATTAGGAATGAAAGTATTCTGTGTCCTCCAAATTGCGGTAAATAGGAGATTAGTTCAGACTCTCACGGACAGAGAACATATGCTTTCATTAGCTGAAATGGCGATGTGATGTATAACACTTGAGTACAAAATTAGGATTCAAAAAAAGCCTCACAGCAGCAGGAACTGGTTTGGAACAGGTTGACGCCAAAGATATACAGTAAAAAGTGCAAACTATTGATTTTTACTGTTCAAGGGAAGTTGAATTGCACAGCACTATAGTTCGGTTTCCATCCATCCAATTTTATTCGAATTTTCAAGAAATGCAAAAATAAAACTGAATGGAAACGCTAGAAATTCGAAAAAGTGCTTAAAATTCTCCAAAAAGTTTTTACACTTAGAGGGGGTGGAAAAAGGAAAATGCGAATTATGGCAATGGAAACAGGTTTTGCGAATAAAACCGGATACATTTCGCAAGTTTTGACCAGATAATACGTCACAAGTACTTTTGTAGTCCCAAAGCAACATCGTATACATCGTAACATTTATAAAGTAAGGTATGTTTGGGGGGACGACAAAACAGAAATCTTTTTGGAATTAATTAAAAAAGCGAATATTAATGCTATTTTAGATGGAAAACAGCAAATAAACGCTTTGGTTTATCAAGAATTACAAAAGCAAACTCATATGACGTCATTGCCCACTTCCTGTTCTTCTTTAAAATTACTGGTGGATCGCATCTCTATGGTGTATACCACCACCTACAGCGGCGGAGTCCCCTCTCAATATTCGCAAAAGAAGAACAGATTGAAACAGGCATTTCGCTTCTCAGTTTTGCACATTTTCAGTAAATTCGCTTAAAAAGTTTGAAACAATTGGATGGAAACCTGACTAATGATTACTTTGGGGATGGGATTCAGGGTAACAAAACTGAAAATTTAGATCAGGGCACCAGTTAGGGCACCAGTGTTTTCAAAAAATAAAATAAAAAATACTTTGCTAGAAAAAAGACTTTTTTTTGGGTGCTTTTATAAAAATAAATAAATAAAACTCTTATCAGTGAGTTGAATATAACTTCATGTGTTGCTATGCTATTTTTAAATGACACTTGCAGCTGTCAATTTAAAAATGACAATACTTAAAAATAAAATTAAATAAAAATAGTATAGTTCAAAGGTCATTATTTGAATGCATGACCATACCATAGCAAGCTAGCAGCCACAACAATGTTGACTATAGATGGTTAATCCTCAAATAATTTGAGCAAACGTGTTATGTCAGAAATGTTTATTAAACTGCCCTTTCCCCTTATCAGTACTGAAGAGGTTGTCAATTTCAGATAGGTTGTTGACCTCTGGTTTAGACTTCACAATGGAATGCCAATGGAATGGAATGAACGTCCAGTTGTCAAAATCAGTGTTATAAATTAGATTTTTTTTTTCAGTTTTTCGCAAAATAAAGCGATATTTCTACAATTTTGATAAAGTACAATTTCGACTTGTTGGTGTTTCCATTAACTCATTCACTACCATTGACGGCTATAGACGTCAAAAATGCATTTGAACTATTTCTATTATTTCTATTTTTTGACATTTTTGTTAACAAGAGTAGAAAAACCTAGAATTTTTTAATTGTACATTTAGAACAGATATAAAATTTGTGATTAATCGTGAGTTAAATAGTGAAGTCATGCGATTAATTATGATTAAAAAAAAATATCGCCTGACGCCCCTAGTTTTACATTTTTCTTTTTCTTTCTTTAAAAAAAGAAAAGATGATTAAAAACAGAAATAAAATTACTTCTTTTTTTAAGAAAATAAAAATTAGGATATAGCGATTAAATTTTTTCGTAATTAATCGCATGACTTCACTAGTTAACTCACGATTAATCACAAATTGTATATCTGTTCTAAATGAACAATATTTTTTCTAGGTTTTCATACTCTTGTTAACAAAAGTGGGAAAAAAATTTGAACTAATAGAAATAGTTCAAATGAATTTTTGACGTCTTTAGCCGTCAATGGCAGTGAATGAGTTAAAGAGCGTTTTGCTTCTGAGCCGTAATTCTCGCAATGTCCCGTCTCGCGAAATCTCGGAATTCTTATAGGATGTGCTCATGGAGCGAGAGCTTTGCTTCCAAAGACGGATGCCCGGAGTTGTCACGATTACTTTCTTTCTCCCCTCATCGGGCGGGATCATGCATTTGATGTTGTTGTTGTTGTGTGTGTGTGTGTGTGTGTGTGTGTGTGTGTGTGTGTGTGTGTGTGTGTGTGTGTGTGTGTGCGTGTGTGGTCTTGTTTTTGTTACACAGTGGGGCCAACATTTCGGGATTTCACAGAGTTGTGTTACCCACCCGTCCATATTGGGCCATTTTGCTGGACCCCACAAGTTTAGATCTCTTTTTGAGGGTCAAGAGTTGGTTTTAGAGTTTAGGTTTGACTTGGGTTATGGTTGAGGTTAGGGTAAGGAATAGGGGTAGGCAATAATTTTTGATGGTTGGGGTTAGGGGAAGGGGCTAGGAAATGCATTATGTCAATGAGATGGCCCCACATAGATAGTAAAACAAACTTGCGTGTGCGTGTGTGCTTGTGCGTGTGTGCCTGTGTGCCTATGCGTGTGCGCGCTTACAAATCGTGTATGCTGTGGATGGATAGAACGTATTTAAATGACGTGCGACAAATGTACTCCCTACTTCCTTTACTATGTGACCGGGTGGCCGGGCTTGAAGAGAGGATTGCTGGTGCGCTCGCGGCCTCCCAGGCGCTGGATGGAGACCTGCGGGTCTGAGGAGCCATCCGCCAATAGGTTGGTCAGTTTCCGCAGAGCTCCAGAGTTTTGTGGGCGGCACGCGCGTGGACGAGAGGGACGCAGCAGCCACACGGGAAAAGGCGGAGTTTTACTGAAATATATATATATATATATATATATATATATATTCATATAAACATAAGAAATTACATCACCATGGTGTCAAAGGTAATAATTGTAGACTGTATATGCCTATAACTGTGGAAGGGTTTAAAATACCGTGATACTGATCCTTTAAGATACTCAATACATGGAACCCAATGAAATAAGATGAATCAGCAAGTATTAGTGGGATTGATAGTCCTATATTATAGTGTTTCAATTTTCAATTTTGTTTTTCTAGTGAGTTCAAAATATTTTCATTTTTGATTTTGTTATTTTTTTCTCTCTCTCTCTCTCTTTTAACCACTTTCCACTTTATAGATTGTAACTGTAACTGTCAAATTCAGCCAGGTAGTAAATAAAATAGTAAAATGTATTCGTTAAGAAAATGCATAGATAAATCTCTAGCTGGAATTTATGTATTATCAGGGCCGTTTTTTTTTGTTTATTTCTCCCGTTCTAACCCCTAATGTACTTATTACACAACCTCAGGATATCAGACATTTACAGTTTTTTTTTTTTTAGTCAGATGTTGTCCCAGTTGTTTCTAACAGAGACAGTCCTCCAATAAATGCAACCACATGGGTCGTTAGCGACCTCTGTCGGCCATATTAAATAGCGCAAAAATCCAAAAAAGGGACTCGAAACCAGGTCCATCTGGTCCGAAGACGAGTGTTTATCTGACTGAGCTATTTGGCCAGTGATTGGTTTAGGTGATTTGACATACACATGTCAACACAAAAAAACCCTACCAAAGTCATTACTGGCCTTTTAGCTCAGTAAGATAAACGTTCATCTTCTACCCAGACGACCCGGGTTCAATTCCCATGACCTTTTTCGCTATTTAACATGGCTGATAGAAAATGGCTGATAGAGGTCGCTAAACTACGTGATTGTGTTTTGGTACATGGTAAAACAACCAATATGGCCGTTATTGTTGGAGGACTTCTAACGTCATGCATTGACTGTGGAAGCGGTCATGGCATCGGACGTTTCCACCAGAAATGGCTAATGTGTTGCAGTCCAATGGGAGTTAGTCCCAATTTGAAACAATGTTAAGCATATCAATGAAAACTATAATCTTACATAGCTAGAGGATGGCAGCAAAATTCTTAATCGCAAACAAAATGATGAAGGATAGTACTTAACAGATACACAACTTTATTTGAAATGCTAGACGTCAGATAGAATTGTGAGGGCCTGTGAGGAGCACATCTTCCTGTATAGCCTTAGGAAACAAAACTTGTAATCCGGTACTCATGCTAAATTCCACTGACTGAATCGTAGCAAAACTCCTACTGCTGCCACCGTGACATGAAAAACCATGCACAAACCACGTGAATTTGATCCCTCAAATAACAAAATAAGCACTAAAGTAATAAATACTTAAACCAGGTATCTAAATTATAGAGAACACGTTCCAATGAATGACTTGGGTGTCTGTTTATTGTTGACGTGGAAAAGTTGTGTGCTGGCCCAACCAAAACATATAGTGAAGGAATAAGAATTCGGGGCCATAAGTAAGTAGCTGCTGGGATGTTTGGTAAATGGTCTTTCACTTGCGTAGTTCTTTTTCACCTTTTAAGGAACTTAAGCGCTTCACACTGCTTTCCTATTCACCTGCTAATGGCACAACATCAGGAGAAACTGGGGAATTCATATCTTGCTCAAGGGTACTTCAACATGGTCAAAAGGGCAGGGGATCAAACCCACAACCACAGGGTTGGGAGGCTATCACGCTACCATTGATCAATTCCGCCTACAAACAAAGTGTGAGGCCCAGTGCTACCTTTGACAAAGATGGCTGTTGCCACAGTCTGATTACTGAAGTGAGACAACCACATCCACCTTCATTCCCAAGATCCCTCAATCACCCACTTTCTCCCTCCACTCCTTGTCTGTACTTTCTATCACATGTCCTTCCTTTGATCAATGCCAGGCATGCGTGGTTAGAGCCAGTGTGTTTATGTATGTGCAACAGAGATTATGGACACCTTATCATGTGTACTTTATGTCAGTGTGAGTTTACCAGATTGACCATACTTTGATCTGCCATACTGAATTTGTCTTTGAACTGAAGAGCTGTGTAGGACAGTGGCTTCAGTAATCATAATAATTATGATGCATCAGATTTGTATAGCACTTTTCAGGACACTTAAAGACTCATCACAATGGATCTATTAGGCTACGTTCACACTGCAGGTCTTAATCCTCAATTCAGATTTTTTTGTGAAATCTGATATTTTTGAGTAAGCGTTCACATTACCTAATAATTGCGACCTCAGTCTGTCTGCTGTGCAGACGTAATGTGTCCCCAAAGTATCCCGCATACGCAGAAGAAGATATGTCACAACGCTGTGTTTGCGGAAGTAAATACATATGGTCCAGCATGTCAGGTCCACTGACTTTTATAAATCCGTCGTCGGGGCTCATATTTTTACCCTCTCATATCTACAGAGGAGTGATGCAAGAGGAGTTGGAAATAATATTTTGTGAAAATGAGGCAAGCCTGTTTGAGCGCCTCATCTCAAGGAAACCTCTCCTTTTTTTTTCTCCCTAACGATGACATCACATTGCCGCAAGTAATAAAAGAGCCCTCTGCGTGGCAAAATTACTAATATCACCACCACAAATGTCATCTTTATAAGCTACTTCATGGTTCAAGTGGGATTAATTTAAAGTCAAATATAAAGCCACAACTGTTACTCGAAAGAACTTTGCCGATGCATGTACGTCTCCCGAGCCGTGCGGACCTCGCGGATGTGTGAAGCATAAATCAAGCTTAATGCCCCCACCCGAGCGGAGCGCATATTGGACTTTTGTTGACGTTGAGGTCAGAGATATATGCGACCTTGCCGTTCAGACTGCGGTCGCATTGCAAAAATTCGGATACATATCCAATCTAGGACCACATATGAAAGTGACCCAGGTCGGATATGGAAAAAAAATCGGAATTCAGCTGTTCAGAATGAAATAAAAAAGTAGGGGTGGGCGAGTACCGATACCAGGTATCGGTATCAGTATCGCTCACCTAAACCGAATACTTCAGAATCCAGCTAGAGACCCGAGGAAGGAAATTGAAATTCAGCACCGACCAGACATTACCTACTACCCACCGGGTTACCAACCAGAGTATTTCACCAACCCCAGAAACATCTAAATTCCAACGAATTAGGGAAACCTCAAGAGACCAAAGGAGAGACTGAGGAAAGGAAGGAAGGATAGATGAAGCAGAGTGAGATCCACAGACATCAGCCTCCACCGATTCAACGACCAGAGGAGGAAGCAGATTGTGTTTGAATTCAGATAGATGCTGGTGTGGTAGATCTGGCATGCATGAAAACCTCCACCAAAGAGGGGAGCCGTTGACCCCGGACAGAGCAAGCACAACCTCAGGACCCCCCAGGCCAAGGCAGCGCCAAGCGACAACCCTCGGGCCCTGCAGCAAACCTAGGAGCCAGGAGCGCCCAACACGGCCCGCGCCCCCAACCCAACGCAGCAGGACGGGGCACGGCAGGCCCGCCAAGCATCCCCCCCCTATTATCGTTTATTTAAGGCTTTAGCGTAGCGGACGCACGGTCTACTTTTAATTTTGCCACTTATATCACCAAAGCAAGGGAAGAAAGAAGAAGCGGACGTTACTAATTTGATTCAAGCAGCGGGAATGAAGAAATTAAAGAAAAATCGAAGGGGCGCACAGAATGCGGAAATGGCGGCGACGACGAACAAGATTTCCGTAGGTGAACATGCGGAAGGATAATTACCAGAGAGAGAGCGCCCATGGCAAACGAGGCCGAGGGTGCGGCCGACTCGCGGGACCCCAGCCGGGGCGAAGCTGTGGGGTGCAGGTGGTGGCGGCTTGGCTGAGAGGCCGACCATCCATCCCACGGGGCAGCCGCGGACCACTCCCACCCCACGTCCAGTCAACCTGGTCCAGGCCGGGCTGCGGCTCGGTCCGAAGCTGTGGGACGACCAGCAGTGGTGCTTGCGGCGAGCAGGTGGTGGCGGCTCGGCCGAGAGGCCGACCACCCGCCGCCCCCACCATGGTCCACACCCACCGCCGCGGTCCACTCCCCCGGCTGGCATGGAGAAAGTTGCCGCATTTGTGCCCAAGGCGCCATGAATGGAGCAAACTATACGATACATGAATATGCGTATATGGTAATCAATGGAGTAGTGTCTATGCACAGCCTCTAATGGTCAGGTGCTGGTGGGTAGCAGGAGCTCGGAGCTGGTGTATGACAACCAAAAAAAAGAATCACCCGCACACTGACAGAACTTCACTAGATGAGTTTATTTGAGGAAAACAACAAAAATGTTAGGTGAACCTGATGACGCTCAACGCGAAAAGTGTTTTTTTCCCTCAAATAAACTCATTGAGTGATGTTCTGTTAATGTGTGGAGGATTATTTTTTCTGGTTGTCATGTGTATATGTTATTTTTGCGTGATGTGAAAGCTGCCACGTTTTAACCTTTTTTTTTTATACCTGTAACGCAAAAGAAAAATGCCTTAAAAATACCCTATTTAATTTGCCTAAATTAGGCCTATTGGTCAACTGCTGCAAATTCATAAATGTACAATTACTACCCTGGTGTATAATGTAAGTGCACAATTTGAAAAATTAAAACTGTTGGTTAAATTGAACTTTGTAGTCGTGTCATCGGATTTGCGGCCGCATGTGTTGGACACTCGGGTTAAGAAAAGGGCGGAGCTGTCAACTGATCACCACCTGGTAGTGTGTTGGCTCCGATGGCGGGGTAAGATGCTGGTGCGACCGGGCAGACCCAGACCTATGGTGAGGGTCTGCTGGGAACGTCTGGCAAAATCCCCTGTCAGCAAGAGTTTCAACACCCACCTCAGGCAGAACTTCTTCCTTATCCCGAGGGAGGCGGGGTACATTGAGTCAGAGTGAACTGTTCCGCGCTTCCATTATTGAGGCGGCCGATCGGAGCTGTGCCCGTAAAGTGGTTGGTGCCTGTCGTGGCGGCAATCCTCGAACACCAGGTGGACACAAGCGGTAAGAACGCCGTCAAACTGAAGGAGTCCTATTGGGCCTTTTTGGCCTGTGGGGACTCCGGAGGCTGCTGACAGGTACCGGCTGGCCAAGCGGAATGCAGCTTCGGCGGTCGCTGAGGCAAAAACTCGGACATGGGAGGAGTTCGGTGAGGCCATGGAAAACGACTTCCGGACAGCTTCGAAGAAATTCTGGTCCACCATCCGGCATCTCAGGAAGGGAAAGCAGTGCACCATTAACACTGTGTATAGTATAGTGTATAGTATAGATGGGGTGCTGCTGATCTCGACTCGGGACCTCGTGAATCGATGGGGAGAATACTTCGAAGACCTCCTCAATTCCACCGACACGTCTTCCTTTGAGGAAGCAGGGTCTGGGGACTCTGAGGTGGGCTCCCCGATCTCTGGGATCGAAGTCACTGAGGTGGTTGAAAAGCTCCTCGATGGCAGGGCCCCGGGTGTGGATGAGATCCTCCCGGAGTTCCTAAGGGCTCTGGATGTTGTGGGTTTTTCGTGGTTGACACGTCTCTACAACATCGCGTGGACATCGGGAACATTGCCTCTGGATTGGCAGATCGGGGTGGTGGTCCCCCTTTTTAAGAAGGGGGACCAGAGGGTGTGTTCCAACTATAGAGGGATCACACTCCTCAGCCTCCCTGGCAAGGTCTATTCAGGGGTGCTGGAGAGGAGGGTCCGTCGGGAAGTTGAATCTCGGATTCAGGAGGAGCAGTGTGGTTTTCGTCCCGGCCGTGGAACAGTGGACCAGCTCTACACCCACAGGGTCCTCGAGGGTGCATGGGAGTTTGCCCAACCAGTCCACATGTGCTTTGTGGACTTGGGGAGGGCGTTTGACCGTGTCCCTCGAGGAGTCCAGTGGGAGGTGCTTCAGGAGTACGGGGTACCGAGCCCCCTGATACGGGCGGCTCGGTCCCTGTACAATCGATGTCAGAGTTTGGTCCGCATTACCGGCAGTAAGACAAATTTGTTTCCAGTGAGGGTTGGACTCCACCAAGGTTGCCCTTTGTCATCGATTCTGTTCATAACTTTTATGGACAGAATTGCCTAGGCGCAGCCGAGGCGTTGAAGGGGTCCAGTTTGGTGGCCTCAACATTGCATCTCTGCTTTTTGCAGATGATGTGGTGCTGTTAGCTTCAAGCCGTGATCTCCAACTCTTATTGGAGCGGTTCACGGCCGAGTGTGAAGCGGTTGGGATGAAGATCAGCACCTCCAAATCCGAGACCATGGTCCTCAGTCGGAAAAGGGTGGAGGGCCCTCTCCGGGTCGGGGATTAGATCCTGTTCAAGTATCTTGGGGTCTTGTTCACGAGTAAGGGAGCGGGAGATCGACAGGCGGATCGGTGCAGCGTCTGCAGTGATACGGACTCTGTATCGGTCCGTTGTGGTAAAGAAGGAGCTGAGCTGAAAGACAAAGCTCTCGATTTACCGGTCGATCTACGTTCCTACCCTCACCTATGGTCACGAGCTATGGGTCGTGACCGAAAGAACAAGATCCCGGATACAAGCGGCCGAAATGAGTTTCCTCCGCAGGGTATCCGGGCTCTCCCTTAGAGATAGGGTGAGGAGCTTGGTCATCCGGGAGAGACTTAGTGTCGAGCCGCTACTCCTCCTGGACGCCTCCCTGGAGAAGTGTTCCGGCATGTCCCGCCGGCGGGAGGCCCCGGGGACGACCCAGGACACGCTGGAGAGACTAAGTCTCTCGGCTGGAATCCCGTCGGAGGAGCTGGCTGAAGTGGCTGGGGAGAGGGAAGTCTGGTCTTCCCTGCTAAAGCTGCTGCCCCTGCGACCCAGCCCCGGATAAGCGGTAGATGATGGATGGATGGATTAAATACAAAAATAAAATAAAATTAAGTACTTTAACTACTCTTCATCCAAGCACACATATATTTAATCTGAGTATTCAAATACTAATATACTTTATAGTTGCAGCCCTACAGTATTACTTAAAAGGAAGTACAACCACATATTTTGACCCGTCCGTGTTCCGTTCTGTCATGTTTGGGTTTTATTTTTCCTTGTGTGTCTCCCTTGGTCTTGTTAAGTGTAATCATGCCCTT